>NC_053159.1:46874848-46949848 GCF_016835505.1 Polypterus senegalus
GTGTCCACTACTGAAATCGTCACCTGTGAATCTAAGATGTTTAAGTGATATTGGCGGTTGTCCAAAGGTGTAAAATATTTGGCTATTTCGGTACACTTGAAAGTGACAACCGAACAATTCAGCGGCAGCCATCAACTCACATGCAGATGCATAGGTGAAGGGCTTAAGTATGACACTCTTATAGTGCTCCTGTGTAGAATAATTATCTCCTGTACCGTCATCAGACCACACCTTAAACCTGTCCCAGTCATTCAATACATAAGACACAATGTTTCTCCAGATATCAAGAGTGAGCCTGATATGGTCGTGCAATATGTAACTAAGAGAATGGAAAAGATAGGTGCCATCTCCGGGCATGGAAACCACTCGGTAAGTGACAGTTCTTTGATCGATGGTGATCACCTCGATAGACATGTTAATGCGGATATGGTTGGAATGATAAAGGAAATGGGTACCTGAACAATGTAAAGTAAGTCTAAAATACCTAAACAACAACTATAATCGTAATAAATGAACAATAAAACAGCGGAGAAGCCGTGGATTAAATAAAAAGGCTGTAGTTCTCGGTAGGGAGACGTGAATCCCTTGGCGAAGCAAGGAAGGGAATGTAGAGACTGGAGCGATGGACGGCCTTATATATGCAAGCATCCAACAACGTGGGAGGCATTGGGATGGGGGACCCAATGCTGCCTCACATGGTGACTGAGCTGCAGGCTATGGACATATATATGTAAGTAACTAGGATTCAGTTAGTGTTGGGAACCCGTGTACCAAATTTCTTGAAGATGGGCCCATAAGTACCAAAGACTGTTGAAAAGTTCAATATGGCGGACAGTGGCATCATACCACCGAAATAAGTACCAAATTTCAGCCTTCTACCTACACAGGAATTTGGAGAATTAGTGTCCAAAATAAGTATGTATATTGGTTTCGGTTAGCGCAGGGAAGCCCTACCAAATTTCGTGATGATGGGGCCATGAATAAGAAAGTTCAACATGGCGGACATTGTTGACCGTTATGTGTATAATTTCGAAATGAAACCTGCTTAACCTTTGTAAGTTAGCTGTAAGGAATGAGCCTGCCAAATGTCAGTTTTCTACCTACACGGGAAGTTGGAGAATTAGTGACATTTTGAAAATTCAATATGGTGGCCGACAGTGGCGTCATACCACCAAAAGTATCGATACATTGGTTTTGGTTAGCGCAGGGAAGCCGCCTACCAAATTTCGTGAGGATGGGGCCATAAATTAAGTTCAACATGGTGGACGTTGTCGACCGTTATCGACCGTTATGACCGTTACGTGTAGAATTTCTAAATGAAACCTGCTTAACTTTTGTAAGTAAGCTGTAAGGAATTAGCGTGCCAAATTTCAGCCTTCTACCTACACGGGAAGTTGGAGAATTAGTGATGAGTGAATGAGTTAGTGAGTTAGTCAGGGCATTACCTTTTATTAGTATAGATAGCCGAATACCCGCGCTTCGCAGCGGAGAAGTAGTGTGTTAAAGAAGGTACGAAAAAGAAAAGGAAAAATTTTAAAAATAACGTAACATGATTGTTAATGTAATTGTTTTGTCATTGATATGAATGTTGTTCTCATATCTATCTATCTATCTATCTATCTATCTATCTATCTATCTATATATATCTCTCTCTCTATATATATATATATATATATATATATATATATATCTATCTATCTATCTATACTAATAAAAGGCAAAGCCCTCACTCACTGACTCATCACTAATTCTCCAACTTCCCGTGTGGGTGGAAGGCTGAAATTTGGCAGGTTCATTCCTTACAGCTTCCTTACAAAAGTTGGGCAGGTTTTATATCGAAATTCTACGCGTAATGGTCATAACGGAAGCAGTTTTTCTCCATTTACTGTAATGGAGATGAACTTCAACGCCGTGAGGGCGGAGTTTCGTGTGACATCATCACGCCTCCCACGTAATCACGCAGTACATAGAAAACCAGGAAGACCTCAAAAATGCGCTGAAGAAAACATGCATTATATAATTGAGAAGGCAGCGAAACAGTAAGAAGTGAGCGAGTGACATATACAACCATATTCATGAGTTCTGCTACTTCGGAAACAAAGCACGATGTAATCCTACACTTTAAATTAACTTCATAGACAGGCTGCCGCTGGCGTTTGTAATTTAGTGCCTGCCCATATAAGGCCGTCCGTCAGCGCAATCCAATAGCAAACTGCCACGGGTAAATATTCACGGGTGAAGGACTGTGCTTATGGAGAGGAAGATGAGATGGTCAGGGTGGTGTTTGAGACAAACTCAGCGAAACTGCGAGAGAAAGTTTTATGTGCCAGGACTAAGATAACATTAAATACAGCCACGGACATAGCACTTCGATGCATGTACACCGAGTGGCTCACGTGAACTGACGTAGTGCACAGATAAAAAGCAACAGTTCCAAAGAGCTGAACAAAACCGAATTACACAATTGAAAAGGCAGCAAAAATATGAAGCGCCTGATAAGCATATTCATAAATCCAGCTACGGAAACAAAGTACACGGTGGAAAAAGTCAATGTCCCGCTAAAGGAAGACAGTGTAAAAAAAAAAACAAAAAAACCCATGCATGCAGTGTGTCACGTCTCAGATAAAGAAGAAGACGAGCTGTTTATTGATGCAGTAATAAACGAATCGATGAAAGAAACCTGTCATCTTTACAACAATTGACAAACACGGAATGTAACTTAAACACAACACATCCTACAAATACGATCCTGATTGAAAGAAATAATGATAATCAAATCCTTGATGACAGCAACACTCAGTAACACTCACAAAACAAATACTGTATATTGACAGTCATGTTACGTTATTTTTAAAATGTTCCCTTTTCTTTTCTAGCTTTTTTAACACACTACTTCTCCGCTACGATACGCGGGTATATATATATATGTATATATATATTCCGATCAACATACTCGAATAATGGACACTTTATTCACCATCAATGATTGTTTTGGTAAAGCCATACTCAGTGTATTCATTAGATGAACGGTAAAAAAGTAAGAGCGAGGGGAGGATGACTCATTGAGGCATGCAGGCTGTAGTGCGTCAACTCTATCTGAATTGCGCGATCACATTTGAAAAATATATCTTTTCAAGTTCTATTTAGTCCATATGTGTAAACTCAAGGGTCAGGGACACATCCGCCCGGCGTGTAATTATATCCGGCCCGCAAGATCATTTTATATACTGTATTATTGTTATTAATGGCCCAGGTATATGAAGCACTGGTAACACAATAAACTACAGATCCCATAATGCAGCGCTTCAGCTGCCTTGCCAACACTAAGCGCTAATCAAGTCTACCTTATGATGCTGCAAGTTATTGCGAAGCTAGAGTTATTGCGCACTGAGTTTGCATGGCCCTTTTGGTGACTTTGAAGAACAAAAAGTCCGTCTACATGCGGCTCGAACCTTGTGCATGTTTGGTAGCACATATCTGTGTGAGAAGCTCTTCTCAGTGATAAAGACTAACAAAACAGCACACAGGAGTCGCCTCACTGATGAGCACCTGCAATCCATCCTGAAAATCTCCACAACACAGAACCTCACACCAAACAGAAACGAACTTGTGGCCAAAAAAGATGCCAGGCGTCCAGCTCTAAAATGACATATGAGCAAAGAAAACTGAATGATTTGATTTGTTATTGCACGTAAGAGCGGAGTCAACGTTTTAACAAACAGCGATTGCACTGATCTGAAATAGCTGTGTGTGTATATATGTAGATATGTATGTATATGTATATATATGTTTATATAGTTGTGTGTGTATGTATGTATATATATATATATATATATATATATATATATATATATATATATATATATATATATATATATATACAGTATATATGTTTATGTGTGTGTAAATATATATATATATATAATATGACAACAACACTCATCACAACAGTGACAAAAAATTACATTGACAATCAGGTATACGTTATTTTCAAAAGTTTCCTTTTTTCATTGTTTTACACTTTTTCATTGTTTGCTTAAAACCAAGTTGCCGGTATTTTGCTAGTATATATATGTATATATATATATATATATATATATATATATATATATATAGTTAAATACCGCTGGCAGCGAGAAGTAGTGTGTTAAAGAAGCTATGAAAAGAAAAGGAAACATTTTAAAATAACGAACATGATTGTCAAAGTAATTGTTTTGTGTATTTGGCAGCAGCCACACAAAGTTTTTTTCGCCTAGCTGCATCAGAAAATGTACCACCATCGCCTGACACGCCTCCTTTTTACTGTTTTCTCACAGCTTGGATTGCTGCTGTCATACATACATACATACATACATACATACACATATATATATATATATACATACATACATACCTATCTACATCATATATACACACACATACATACATACATACACACACTAATTATATGTATGTGTGTGTGTGTATATATATATATATATACATACAGTGCAGTGTTAAGCGAGAAAGGCTTTGGTTTGGGATAAAAGGAAAAAAGGTGTAAAGAAGGGAAAGTTGCCTTTTTCTTTTATATAGTATAGAGAGATGTGTTCGCTGACGCTATGATCGCCTTTTGGGACAGTCGTGGTGGTTCTTGTGTAGACTGGTGAGACGTCCCCGCCATTAATCGGCTATGATGGCAGTGTCAGTCCTCCACTCGTGTGCGTGTCTTCATAATCTGGGGTGAGAACCTCATAATCGTATACGTGCAAAAGAAAGTGTGAATCGCCTTAATATTATTTTGCTGTGGTGTAGAAAAGGGGTCCCGTGTTTGCACTTGTCTGGGTTATAGCGCAGGGGGAGGATGAAAAAAATTAAAAGTGCTCACTTTGACTTAAGGCAGAAGCGCAGTCAGCATCTCAAAGGCCGGCACAGCTATGCACGCGCTGGCTGCTCGACTTTTGCAGGGCAGGAGACCACAGTTTTGCAGAAACGCTCATGATATCAAAAGTCTCAGCTCTTTGGAGGTCATTCATATATATATATATATATATATATATATATATCAAAATACCGCCCTCAGCGGAGAAGTAGTGTGTTAAAGAAGTAATGAAAAGAAAAGGAAACATTTTAATAATAACGTAACATGATTGACATTGTCATGAGTGTTGCTGTCATATATATGCCTGCCTAAATAAGTCACCTCGCTTTGTTCTTACTTTATTTACCGCTCATTTAATCATGGCTAGTGGCGGAAAAATTATAAAATGGAAGGAGGATGGCTTTACCAAAACAATTATTGATGGCTTAATCGATTATTCATAAAGCTTGAATTGGTGATCTGTTTTTCTGTGTTAACCTCATATTTTTTCATACTTCTTCTCAAACTAAGGTGGTGCGAGGGTAAAATGAATCGGGATGCGCTGATCAAAGTAATCGTGTACCAGGAAATCATGCATTGACAAAGCTCCCTTTGCTTGTAATGCAAAGTGTGATTAAATGCATTATTTTTAACGCGGTATGGAGCACATGCATCGAAGCTTCTCAGCGGTGCTTGTGCTAAGAAAAGGAAAGATTTTAAAAGTAACGTAACACGATTGTCAATGTAACCTTTTGTAAGTAGTTCCTGGAGGATTCAGTGTGGAGAAACTCTATAGTGACAGCGTGTGTATTAACTTGTGGATTTTTCTGTGAGTATTTGGTGGTAGTCTGACGAAGTTGCTTCTGAAGACGGCGCTAGCTGCAGAGCTCAGCTCAGAGCCAAATGAGATGAATGGGAGGGGAGATGATGACGTGACTCCCCCACCCACCTTAACTGTCAATCCCCCACAAACACAGTCTCGGAATTTGCATAAGCACACCCCTTCACCTACAATTTTAACTTAGTTATAAAGTGATCAAAACTCTCGTTTATATCCCGCGCCCTCTCATTAAACTTGTATCCCGCATTACGTGTGGGCATGTGAAACGCCAGCGGTAGCCTGTCTATGAACTTAATTTAAAGTTTAGGTTTACACCTTGCTTTCTTTCCGAGGTAGCAGCAGTCATGAATATGGTAGTATATGTCACTCGCTCACTTCTTATTGTTTCGCTGCCTTCTCAATTATATAATGCATGTTTTCTTAAGCACTTTTTGGAGGTCTTCCTGGTTTTCTACGCACTGCGTTGACAGTCAGTTCACGTGATTACGTGAGAGGCTTGATGATGTCACACGAAACTCCGCCCCCCCACGTCATTCCAGCTCAACTCCATTACAGTTAATGGAGAAAAATACCTTCCAGTTATGACCATTAGGCGTAGAATTTCGCAGTGAAACCTGCCCAACTTTTGTAAGTAAGCTGTAAGGAATGAGCCTGCCAAATTTCAGCCCTCTACCTACATGGGAAGTTGGAGAATTAGTGATGAGTCAGTGAGTGAGTGAGTGAGTGAGTGAGTGAGGGCTTTGCCTTTTATCAGTATAGATCTATATATCTATATATATATCTATATATATATCTATCTATATATATATGTATATAGATATATATATATATATAGATATATATATATATAGATATATATATAGATATATCTATATATGTATATCTATATATATAGACATATCTATATCTGTATATCTATATCTATATATGTATATCTATATATGTATATCTATATATATATATACAGTATATATACAGTATATATACAGTATATATATATCTATATATGTATATATATATGTATATGTATATCTATATATATGTATATCTATATATGTATATCTATATATATATATATATGTATATCTATATATATATATATATATATATATATATATATATATATATATATATATATATATACACATACATACATACATATATATACTATGGGGTGCCAAATAGGCAAATAAATAGATTTTTTAAATATACAGTGTTGTGAAAAACTATTTGCCCCCTTCCTGATTTCTTATTCTTTTGCATGTTTGTCACACAAAATGTTTCTGATCATCAAACACATTTAACCATTAGTCAAATATAACACAAGTAAACACAAAATGCAGTTTTTAAATGATGGTATTTATTATTTAGGGAGAAAAAAAATCCAAATCTACATGGCCCTGTGTGAAAAAGTAATTGCCCCCTTGTTAAAAAATAACCTAACTGTGGTGTATCACACCTGAGTTCAATTTCCGTAGCCACCCCAGGCCTGATTACTGCCACACCTGTTTCAATCAAGAAATCACTTAAATAGGAGCTGCCTGACACAGAGAAGTAGACCAAAAGCACCTCAAAAGCTAGACATCATGCCAAGATCCAAAGAAATTCAGGAACAAATGAGAACAGAAGTAATTGAGATCTATCAGTCTGGTAAAGGTTATAAAGCCGTTTCTAAAGCTTTGGGACTCCAGCGAACCACAGTGAGAGCCATTATCCACAAATGGCAAAACATGGAACAGTGGTGAACCTGCCCAGGAGTGGCCGGCCGACCAAAATTACCCCAAGAGCGCAGAGACGACTCATCCGAGAGGTCACAAAAGACCCCAGGACAACGTCTAAATAACTGCAGGCCTCACTTGCCTCAATTAAGGTCAGTGTTCACGACTCCACCATAAGAAAGAGACTGGGCAAAAACGGCCTGCATAGCAGATTTCCTAGACGCAAACCACTGTTAAGCAAAAAGAACATTAGGGCTTGTCTAAATTTTGCTAAGAAACATCTCAATGATTGCCCAGACTTTTGGGAAAATACCTTGTGGACTGATGAGACAATAGTTGAACTTTTTGTAAGGCAAATGTCCCGTTACATCTGGCGTAAAAGGAACACAGCATTTTAGAAAAAGAACATCATACCAACAGTAAAATATGGTGGTGGTAGTGTGATGGTCTGGGGTTGTTTTGCTGCTTCAGGACCTGGAAGGCTTGCTGTGATAGATGGAACCATGAATTCTACTGTCTTCCAAAAAATCTTGAAGGAGAATGTCATTCTGTTAGTCAACTCAAGCTGAAGCGATCTTGGGTGCTGCAACAGGACAATTACCCAAAACACACCAGCAAATCAACCTCTGAATGGCTGAAGAAAAACAAAATGAAGACTTTGGAGTGGCCTAGTCAAAGTCCTGACCTGAATCCAATTGAGATGCTATGGCATGACCTTAAAAAGGCGGTTCATGCTAGAAAACCCTCAAATAAAGCTGAATTACAACAATTCTGCAAAGATGAGTGGGCCAAAATTCCTCCAGAGCTGTAAAGACTCATTGCAAGTTATCGCAAACGCTTGATTGCAGTTATTGCTGCTAAGGGTGGCCCAACCAGTTATTAGGTTCAGGGGGCAATTACTTTTTCACACAGGGCCATGTAGGTTTGGATTTTTTTTTATCCCTAAATAATGAAAACCATCATTTAAAAACTGCATTTTGTGTTTACTTGTGTTATATTTGACTAATGGTTAAATGTGTTTGATGACCAGAAACATTTTGTGTGACAAACATGCAAAAGAATAAGAAATCAGGAAGGGGGCAAATAGTTTTTCACAACACTGTATAAAGTCGGCGTCGGTATATATAAAGTCAAAACTTTTTTCTGAATATATAAAGTCAGCGCTGGAATATATAAAGTCAAAACCTGAATATATAAAGTCAGCGTCGGAATTTATAAAGTCATTCCTGATTATATAAAGTCAACATCGGAGTATATAAACTCACTCCTGAATATATAAAGTGAAAGTCAAAATCTATTGATTGAAACGACTCTGAACTGAACTAAGTTAACAAAAACGTATTCAGAAAATAAATTAAAAAAACACTGTTCGGTTAATGATTTGAAAATGATGCATGTGCCCTGCTCAGGATTGGTTCCTGCCTTGCGCCCAGTGTTGGCTGGGATTGTCTCCAGCAGACCCATGTGCCCCTGTGGTCGGATTCCACGTGTTGGGAAATGGATGGATATTCCAGCGCTGACTTTATATATTGCAGCGCTTACTTTATAGCCTGTATTCCAATGCTGACTTTATATATTCAAGATTTGCCTTTATAGATTCCAGCACTTACTTTATAAATTCCGAAATATTCCAACGCCGTCTTTATATACTTAGGTTTTGGTTTTATATATTTGGGAATGACTTTAGGCTATATATTCATGTTTTGACTTTATATATACCGACGCTGACTTTATATATTAAAGTTTTGACTTTATTTATTCCGACAGTGACTTTATATAATCAAGGTTTGACTTTATATATTCGCGAATGACTTTATATATACAAGTTTTGACTTTATATAGTTAAATGTAGTGATCATTGCATAACTTTTTCTTTACCATAGAAATTTAAAGACTAAATTCAACTTCCATTCCTAAGAAAGATATTTCTGGCGACTAAATAGAAGCGACTTATATCCAAATTCGAGCTATTGAGTTGTCGCCTGCCTGCCTGAATAAATCACCTCGCCGCTCTTACTTTTTACCGTTCATTTAATCATGGCTTGTGGCGGAAAAGTTATAAAATGGAAGGAGGATTACACTGAGTATGGCTTTACAATACAATACAATACAATACAGTTTATTTTTGTATAGCCCAAAATCACACAGGAAGTGCCGCAATGGGCTTTAACAGGCCCTGCCTTTTGACAGCTCCCCAGCCTTGACTCTCTGAGAAGACAAGGAAAACTCCCAATAAAAACCTTGTAGGGAAAAATGGAAGAAACCTCGGAAAGGCAGTTCAAAGAGAGACCCCTTTCCAGGTAGATTGGGCGTGCAGTGGGTGTCAAAATTAGGGGGACAATACAATACACAGAACAGAACAATTCCTTAATACAGCATAATAAAAATTTTAGAAGTACGGTTTAACAGTAGATGATATGACGCAATTAGGTTTGGATATTTTAGAGTCCTGAGACCTCATCCATCTAGCTGCCTCCCCATTTGGCCATGCCACGGCTGAAACGCTGTCCGATGAAAGGACCC
Source organism: Polypterus senegalus (assembly GCF_016835505.1). Taxonomy (NCBI): domain Eukaryota; kingdom Metazoa; phylum Chordata; class Cladistia; order Polypteriformes; family Polypteridae; genus Polypterus; species Polypterus senegalus. Next base: position 46,884,771 of record NC_053159.1, read on the forward strand.
TCTTTCCCATGATTCCTGTGATCCTCCATCAGGGATGACTTTACCATAGGCAGGCAAACAACTTGGCAGGTGGGCGTGGCACCAATTGCCACATTTGGGTACCGAGAAAAGAAACAGAATAGGTGAGGGTTAGTATTCAAATATAATTATCATGTTACTTATGTTTTAGTGCTAATGACTAACAACAGAGATGCAGTATGTACAGTTAATCAGCAGCTCTAGTCAGGATATGCTAAACTGAAGTAGTGAGTCTTCAGCCGGGATTTAAAGGCTGAGACTGAAGGGGCATCTCTTATGGAAGCAGGAAGACCATTCCACAGTTTAGGGGCCCTGTAACTAAAAGCTCGACCTCCCACTGTTATTTTATTAATCCTTGGAATCCTAAGCAGACTGGCATCTTGAGATCTTAATGTGCGCTCAGGTTTGTAAGTCATGATAAGTTCAGACAAGTAAGCCGGACCTTGGCCATTTAATGCTTTATATGTTAAAAGGAGGATTTTGAAATCTGCCCTAAACTTAACTGGGAGCCAGTGTAAAGATTTAAGAACTGGAGTTATGTGTTCATATTTTCTTGTTCTTGTAATAATTCTTGCAGCGCATTTTGGATTAACTGGAGGCTGTATAGAGAACAGTTTGAACAGCCAGTGAACACCGCATTGCAGTAGTCAATCCTACTAGAGATAAATGCATGAATTAATTTCTCACAATCCTGTTTATTTAGAAAGCGCCTTAATTTCCTAACATTTTTAAGATGGAAAAAACATGTTTTGGACGACTTTGTAATATGTGCTTAACTCCTAGATTGCGGGCTGATTCAGTAAAATTAATTGGGATTCCAACTGAGTTAAATGACAACAAAATATTGCTGTGATCAGCGTCATTCCCTCCAACAATTAACATCTCTGTTTTATCTGTATTTAAAGACAAGTAGTTCTCATTCATCCATTCCTTTAATTCACTAACACAACTAATTAAAGACAACATCGGAGAAACTTCATTTGATTTAAATGAAAGGTATAACTGGGTGTCATCTGCATAAAAGTGAAAATTAACATTATGTTTCCTAATGAGAGATCCCAGTGGAAGCATGTAAAGTGAAAACAGTAAAGGTCCCAGTACTGAGCCCTACGGGACACCATATTGAACTTCTGTGTATAATGATGGAGTATTGTCAGCACATTTCTGTACATACTGGAATCGATTAGATAAATAAGAACTGAACCAAGCGAGCACGGGGCCTGTAAGCCTCACATCGTTTTCTAGCCTGTGCAGTAGAATAGAATGGTCAGTGGTGTCAAATGCTGCACTTAAGTCCAACAACATAATTACAGTGGAATTTCCTTCATCAGAGGATATCAGAATGTCATTTACAACCCGTGTTAGTGCCGTTTCTGTACTATGACCAGTGCGAAATCCAGACTGGAATTTCTGAAATAAATTGTAATGCGTAAGGTGTGACTGAAGCTGACTGGCGACTACTTTTTTTAGTATTTTAGAGAGAAATGGTAAATTTGAAATAGGCCTATAGTTCTTTAATATGTGTGGGTCTAGGTCTGACTTTTTAAGTAAAGGTTTAATGACTGACACTTTTAGTGCATCAGGTACTGTGCCATGCAGTAATGAACTATTGATAACGGTTAGAATAGGTGCTGCAAGAACATCCATTGCACTTTTTACTAGTTTTGTTTGCCCCTGATCTAGGGAACAAGTAGTGGGCTTCATTTTAGTAATTAAAGTTAAGACTTCCTGGTGAGTTACAGGATTAAAATTACTACAGTGCTGAATGCAATGTGCGGCAGGGTCTGCTAAGCTAGTATTTGGCTTGTACTGTGATGCAGTACTACTACTACAGCAGCCTATTATTGCTATCTATTAAAGTAGAATAGTATTCTGAGCGAGCTTTAAAGAGGGCTTTTTTATATTTATTTACACTCTCTGTCTATGAAATTTATTAATCTAAATTGTTTTCCATGTTTACATCTGATGTCTATATAATCTTGGTAAGGGACCAGATACAATTAAATTCCGACATTTTGTTTTAGCTTTGGTGCATAGAGAGATGAAGTTCCGCTTTAATACCTCAGATTGCTGTAAATAAATATCATTAGTGCCGACATGCAGCAATAAGGCAGATACTTCATCGTCAGCAACACGGTCCAATGCGGCCTTTATGCCAGAAATCTTGGCCCCTGCGAGGCACTTTAAATTAACTGCTGGTTTAACATAGTTTGGAATTCTAACATTCCGCACTATGGAATCGCCAATTATGAGCACTTTATTATTCTCAGTTTCCACAGACGCGCTGCGGAGAGCTGAGAATCTGTTCTGGGTCCGAATTGGTGACCTGGGTGCTGGGGGACTAAATTTTGGATTCTTAGACCTTCTTAGGCCTTTCCCGAGGTTTCTTCCATTTTTCCCTACAAGGTTTTTATTGGGAGTTTTTCCTTGTCTTCTCAGAGAGTCAAGGCTGGGGGGCTGTCAAAAGGCAGGGCCTGTTAAAGCCCATTGCGGCACTTCCTGTGTGATTTTCGGCTATACAAAAATAAACTGTATTGTATTGTATTGTATTAGACCCCCGTCTTACTGTTACCCACTCGCCCTGTGGCTGAATTGGTGCTGCTGATTTCGGCCTCGCACGGACTACCGTGGGATCTGGAGAGACTGAAGCCGAATCAGAAGTAGCCGAATTGTCTAAACAAACCGAGTCGATCCAATTTTCGGTTTGCCTAATCGCAATCAGATTCCTAACGCGGTCCTCCAATTCGCGTATTTTCCCGACCAACTCTAAATTAACTAAACATTTTTGGCAGGTGAAGCTATCAGCACTGTCGGCCGGAAAACATGAGCTGTACATACTGCAGGACACACAACATATAAACGTGCCCTCGATGGGAAGAGCGCAGATAGAACTTACATTAAGTGTTGAAGTCATCTTTGCCGTTTTTATAGGTGCTTCGGCGCTTTCCGTGTTCAGCTGAATCACCGTCGTTTTAAGTTTCCACCACCCGCTGAGCGATCTACTTTAATTTCTCACTGCCGGTTATTTCTACTGGTCAGCTGCCGGCTTTTTCTACTGGTCAGCTGCCGGCTTTAATTCAGGTGAACTTGCCCAGGTGCTTTCGAAGGGCTACGTGCCCTGTGGGAGACGCCGCCGCTCTGCTCTCTGCTTCCGCTCCACAAGTAGACGGACGACGATCCAGACCCCAACAACCAAAACAATTATTGAAGGCGAATCGATTATTCATAAAGCTTCAATTGGTGATCTGTTTTTCTGTTAACCTCATATTTTTTCATATCTTCTTCTCAAACCAAGGTTGTGCGAGGGTAGAATGAATCGGGAAGCGCTGATCAATGTAATCGGTGTACCAGGAAATCATGCATTGACAGAAGTTCCCCTTTGCTTGTGATTAAATGCATGATTTTTTAACGCCTTATGGAGCACATGCATCGAAACTTCTCAGCTGTGCTTGTGCTAAGAAAAGGAAACATTTTAAAAATAACACGATTGTCAATGTAACCTTTTGTAAGTAGTGCCTGGAGGATTCAGTGTGGAGAAACGCTAGACACAGCGTGTGTATTAACTTGTGGATTTTTCTGTATTTGGTGGCAGCATCACAAAGTCGTAACACTGCGTTAGCTGCGGAGTGCAGCTCAGAGCGAAATGAGGTGAATGGGAGGGGAGATTATAACGTGACTCCCCACCGCCTTTAACTGTCAATCCCCACAAACACAGTCTTCGGAATTTGCATAAGCACAGCCCCTCACCTGCAATTTTAACTTAGTTACAAAGTGATCAAAACTCTCGCTTATATCCCGGCCCTCTCATTAAACTTGTATCCTGCATTACCTGTGGGCATGACAAACGCCAGCAGCAGCCTGTCTATGAACTTTAAATTAAGTTTAGGTTTACAGCGTGCTTTGTTTGCGAAGTAGCAGCACTCATGAATATGGTTGTATATGTCACTCGCTCGCTTCTTATTGTTTCGCTGCCTATATCTATCTATCTATCTATCTATCTATCTATCTATATTTATATATTTATATATATATTTATATATATATTTATATATATCTATATATATATATAATATATATATATATATATATATATATCTATACTAATAAAGGCAAAGCCCTCACTGACTGACTGACTGACTCATCACTAATTCTCCAACTTCCCGTGTGGGTAGAAGGCTGAAATTTGGCAGGTTATTCCTTACAGCTTCCTTACAAAAGTTGGGCAGGTTTCATATCGAAATTCTACGCGTAATGGTCATAACTGGAAGCTGTTTTCTCCATTTACTGTAATGGAGATGAGCTTGAAACCCGTGGGGCAGAGTTTCGTGTGACATCATCACGCCTTCCACGTAATCACGCACATAGAAAACCAGGAAGACCCAAAAGCGCTGAAGAAAACATGCATTATATAATTGAGAAGGCAGCTAAACAATAAGAAGCGAGCGAAAGTGACATATACAACCATATTCATGAGTTCTGCTACTGAAACAAAGCACGATGTAAACCTACACTTTAAATTAAGTTCATAGACAGGCTACGCTGGCGCTTGTAATTTAGTGCCTGCCCATATAAGGCCGTCCGTCAGCGCAATCCAATAGCAAACTGCCACGGGTAAATATTCACGGGTGAAGGACTGTGCTTATGCAGAGGAAGATGAGATGGTCAGGGTGGTGTTTGGCACAAACTCAGCGAAACTGCGAGAGAAAGTTTTAAGTGCCAGGACTAAGGTAACATTAAATACAGCCATGGACATAGCACAACATGGCACCAGCACAGCTGGGAAACTTCGATGCATGTACACCGAGCGGCTCACGTGAACTGACGCAGTGCACAGAAAAGCAACAGTTCCAAAGAGCGCTGAACAAAACCAATTACACAATTGAAAAGGCAGCAAAAATATGAAGCGCCTGATACATACAAGCATATTCATAAATCCAGCTACTGTGGAAACAAAGCACACGGTGGAAAAAGTCAATGTCCCGCTAAAGGAAGACAGTGTAAAAAAAGCATGTGTGTCAGGTCTCAGATAAAGAAGAAGACGAGCTGTTTATTGATGCAGTAAGAAACGAATCGATGAATGAAACCTGTCATCTTTACAACGATTGACAAACACGGAATGTAACTTGAACACAACACATCCTACAAATACGAACCTGATTGAAAGAAATAATGATAATCAAATCCTTGATGACAGTAACACTCACAAAACAAATACTGTATATTGACAGTCATGTTACGTTATTTTTAAAATGTTCCCTTTTCTTTTTCTAGCTTTTTAACACACTACTTCTCGCTATGATACGCTGGTATATATATATGTATATATATACCCGATCTACATACTCGAATAATGGATACTTTATTCGCCATCAATGATTGTTTTGGTAAAGCCATACTCAGTGTATTCATTAGATGAACGGTAAAAAGTAAGAGCGAGGGAGGATGACTTATTGAGGCATGCAGGCTGTAGTGCGTCAACTCTATCTGAATTGCGCGATCACATTTGAAAAATATATCTTTTCAAGTTCTATTTAGTCCATATGTGTCAAACTCAAGGGCAGGGCCACATCCGCCCGGCGTAATTATATCCCCCGAGATCATTTTATATACTGTATTATTGTTATTAATGGCCGGGTATATGAAGCGCTGGTAACACAATAAACTACAGATCCCATAATGCAGCGCTTCAGCTGCCTTGCCAACACTTAGCGCGTTAATCAAGTCTAGCTTATGATGCTGCAAGTTATTGCGAAGCTAGCTCACATGATGCTGAAGAGAAAAGTTGATTCTGAAAATAGAGCCTTTAAAAACCGATGGGAGGCTGAGTATATGTTTACTGAACCCGTGTGTCTCATTTGTGGAGCTAATGTGGCTGTAATTACAGAATTTAATCTAAGACGGCACTATGAGACAAAACATCAGGGTAACCTGAAAGACCTGAATGCAATGCAGAAGATACAGAAAGCAGAAGAATTAAATAAGAATCTGACACTTCAGCGGACGTTTTACCCGTGCACAATCACAAAGTGATTTCAAGTGAAGCTGCTTTTATGGGAGACACAAATGCACCAGTGCAACTTGCCCCACTTTCCCTGTTGCCAAGTAATGTTAAACCAAGTCGTCACTACGGTGTTCCCAAATACGCACTTTGCTGATAAACTGAGCGCACTGAGTTTGCACGGCGCTTTGGTGACTTTGAAGAACAAAAAAAGTCCGTCTACATGCGGCTCGAACCTTGTGCATGTTTGGTAGCACATATCTGTGTGAGAAGCTCTTCTCAGTGATAAAGACTAACAAAACAGCACACAGGAGTCGCCTCACTGATGAGCACCTGCAATCCATCCTGAGAATCTCCACAACACAGAACCTCACACCAAACATAAACGAACTTGTTGCCAAAAAGATGCCAGGCGTCCAGCTCTAAAATGACATATGAGCAAAGACAACTGAATGATTTGATTTGTTATTGCTGAAAGGAACACATTTTATTTATATTTCCAGGTTTTGTTATGCAGCATGTTCATATTTGAATTTGTATAATTTTGACAGGATATATTTTTATGGAGAGCAAAATCTTTTGGGATATTTAAAATTTAAGTTTATTTTTATATAAAATTACATAAGAGTAAAGAAATTTGAATGTTTGTTCTTTTAATGTTTACTTTATTTCTAACTTGTATAATTTAGACAGGATATATTTTTATGGAGAGCAAAATATTATAAGTTGTTTAAGGTTTGTGTTGATTTATTCAGGAATAATATTCCTGTCTGTTTTTACCATTCCTACCAAAGATATTTCTGTCGACTAAATAAAAATTCCTTCTATTTCAAATTTAAATAGAACTTGAACAAATATGATAGTTCGTAATATCCACGCAGACTTGCACGTAAGAGCGGGAGTTATCCGTTTTAACAAGCAGCGTGTTGCACTGATACGAAATAGCTGTGTGTGTATGCAGTAATCCCTCGCTATATCGCTCTTTGACTTTCAAAGCGGTTTCGCTCTATCGCGGATTTTAAATGAAAGCATAACTAAATATATAACGCGGATTTTTCGCTGCTTCGCGGGTTCTGCGGACAATGTGTCTTTTTACTTCCTTGTACATGCTTCCTCAGTTGGTTTGCCCAGTTGATTTCATACAAAGGACGCTATTGGCGGATGACTGAGAAGCTAACCAATCAGAGCACGCAGTTAAGTTCCTGCCTGCTGAATGCAGTGTTAACCAGGAAGTCTCGTCTCACTCATTCAGCATCAACGTGTTTCGCTGTGTAAAGAGTTGTGCTCTTTTGTGTTTATCTTTGTGCATAGTCAAGCCCTTCATTATGGCTACAAAACAATCTGCTACTGCTTCAGGGGCCGTGCCCAAGTGCAAACGGAAGATGTTAACGATTGCCGAAAAGGTAAACGTTTTGGATTTGTTGAAGGCTACGATTCTTTTTATTTAAAAAGTAGGAAAGGAATATAAGATCTACGGCCGCAGTGACCTTTTAACCAAGGTGCAAAACGAGTTGTAAGTGGATGTAATAAAGCAGTAGTCCGGATGGAATCTGCTTTAGGGATTTGCATTGAAGACTGCCAGAAGAAGAACAACGGCAGTGCTACACAATCGCCTGAAGTGGCTCCTTTAAGGGCTGTAACGCTCTCCTTTGTTGTGCAGTAAAATAAAACTCATTGTTATCGGACAAGTCATCATGTCATTGTTGGTGAGTAACCATAATTAATTTTGTACTTACAGTGTTTAGTACATGTACGTGCGTTTAGTGTCACTGTACACACATTTACTGTATACTATTTTTCTTGTATTGTACCGTATTTATTGCTGGTGGCATGTCTATCGTAATGGCTGTAACATATGTGCTATTGGAGACATTCAATATCTTTAAAATAATATTTAGGTTTTACTGTATATAAACAGTGTGTTTATATGCATAATTTCAATGAATCTTACCTAATATCTAGAGAATACAAAGGGATTATGCTGTATAACACTGCGGGGAATATTTATAAACAGTGTGGGAGAGTTTATAAGGGCTTAAAATATATAAAAATAACCATAGAAACATATGGTTTCTACTTCGCGGATTTTCATCTATCGCGGGGGGGTCTGGAACGCAACCCCCACGATCGAGGAGGGATTACTGTATATGTATATATATGTTTATATATGTGTGTGTGTATGTATATATATGTATGTATTTGTGTGTATATATGTGTGTGTATGTGTGTATGTATATGTATGTGTATATATGTAGATATATATATATATATGTATGTATATATGTGTGTGTATATATATGTATATGTTTAGATATGTATATATATATGTTTGTTTGTGTGTGTGTGTGTAAATATATATATATGACAGCAACACTCATCACTCACAACAGTGACAAAACAATTACAATGACAATCATGTTACATTATTTTCAAAATGTTTCCTTTTCTTTTTCATTGCTTCTTTAACACACTACTTCTCCGCTGCAAAGCGCGGGTATTTTGCTAGTATAAAATATATATATATAACTCCTGTAGCCACAATAGATGCCTTTATTGAATAAACAAACCAGGGGTGAGCAAGTTCCTTTCTACTGCAGCCACAGCCGCCACACACATAAAAAACATCAATAATAACTCAAACTTGCAATGTTATTTAAGAAAATCGCAACATTTTACTCACCAAAAATTCGAAATATTTCTAAACAAAATCCATCCTCCTCTCTTTCCTCAAAAACAGTTCAATTACTCTGTTGTACGGATTATCCGTGCACTTCAGTTCCATCAAAAAGTCCTTTTCTATCGCCATCGAAGCTAAAGCTGAAAGTCGAACCTGCCCTTGTCGTATTTCTGGCATAAGTTTTAATTCGCTTTAGGGCTGAAAATGTCCGCTCGACAGAAGCAGTGTACACGGGATTGGTCACCGCCAAATATACCAATGTGAATAGCTGCCCCATGCTTTCATTCAGATTTTTCTGATGAAGGAAGTCAAGGAGATCAGTGGGAGATTTTCCTGCAATATCATCCATGGCATACGTTACAGTCAGTTCTGTTTTTAGCCGAGACAGATCAAAAACCACTCCGTGGCTCTTGTGTTAAACTAGAGAAGGCTGCATGCGTTCAATTTTTCTTGTATTCTCGAAACTTCTGTGGCTCGAGGAGCGTGACAAACATTAGGTTTTCGTGGTCTGTGTCTGGGAAATAATATTGTCCAGAATCCTGCCATGGAGTTGGCCGTAGTGCGCGCGAGGATGCTCGGAGCGCTTGCGGTGCATTCAGTGGCCTTGTAGAGTTCCTCATATCGGCTTCTATCCAATCAATGGGTCTGAATACGGTGACGTTGCCATACGCCTGCTAGAGGGCCCTACTGACACCAACTCAAAATCTGATTGGTTGAAGCAACAGGTTAATCGACATTTATTCTGTGTTAGAGTGCCTGCACAACGGATTGTGAAGGCCTCTCTGCCTGGCAACAAATGATGGCTGAAATTTGATTCTTAAATACTTTAATACGAAAATACATGCCTGGGAGCAGCACAACCGTCGGAAAAGCTATGAAAGGATGCGGACAGACTCTTTGGAATTATTTAAGTATTCATGGACAAAATATAATTAATATCAGTTTGTGATTCAGATATTTTTACTTATAAATATGCTAAGCACAGTCCTTGACCCGCGAATATTTACCTTATATGGGCAGGCACTCAATTACGTGGGAGGCGTGATGATGCGAGACGCAACTCCGTCTCTCATGGCCATCGAGCTGCAGTCTGTTACAGTATATGGTCAAAAATAGGTTCCAGTTATGATAATTACACGTAGAATTTCGAAATGAAACCTGCCCAACTTTTGTAAGTAAGCTGTAAGGAATGAGCCTGCCCAATTTCAGCCTTCTACCTACACGGGAAGTTGGAGAATTAGTGATGAGTGAGTCAGTCAGTCAGTCATTGAGGGCTTTGCCTTTTATTAGTATAGATTCAGGGTAGGTTTCTCTATTTGGAATTTCAGCACAGACAAAGCGATCTACATCAGCAGTTAATAATTTATTTTGCAAAGTAACCAATAAATCCATGTGAGGCAAAGCCCGTTTTTGAAATTCGATTGTGAAAATGTATGCTCTGATTTGACCGAGCACATTTCGAGTTCATTCAATAAAAATAAGACCTTCTGATAAAACAATCTACTTACGAAAGTAGGAATATCCAGAGCTGATGTAGCCGGTGGCATTGTTCTCAACTATCTGCGGATTTCTGGCCATTGTGGATTGCACATACTTTGTAATAAATAAATTTGGCCGACCAATAGTTTGGGATATCGCCATTGCATCATGATATAACTGTTGCATTGCTCATGTACCTTGATATGATGAAGGTAATATTTTTGCTTTACCTATTTTGAATTTGTCTGAACTATTGATATTTGAATTTTGAACGTGATCAATGAGACCTTGCATATGTTCCGTTCTAAGTTTTGCTTTAAAAACTTAAAGAAGAGACGATTAGCTTTGAATTTTAGATATGCATTGGGATACAAGTAACAGGTGTTTTTTTCACCTCCTGTTTGCTCAAGAAGCTGTTGGCTTGCTGCTACTGCATACCACGTGATCTGCATTTCATGCGGAGCTGTGAACATTTAAAAGCCTGTACAGCACCTGAATATTCAATCTCTTTTCGATGTTCCGTTATTTCAACGAGTAATATTTTCAGATTGCTTGCGTGAATGCAATCTTTACTCTCATTTTGGGAGACTTTCGAATTTTCCTGCTTCTCCGCATGTGTATCACCAGACTTGCATCTGAAGGTTGTAAGTATGACGTGACTTGTCCGTATGGTGGGAAGTGAAAGTGTCTCTCTTCAAAAGATCGTGTCTCATCCCCGGGAAAAAGTCTTGTCTCGTTGCAAGTTTTTTTTGTTTATAATCAAGAGATGTGTTTTGGGTAGTCATAATCAAGATAAATGCTTGCAACATTTATTTTTTTAACAGATTTGCATCATACTTTGCACAAATCAACAAAGGCTACAGAGAGAGAGGTTAGGCCACAGTGGATATAAAAATTCTACACACCCCATTCAAAATCACAGACTTTGTGTAATTAAAAAATGAAATCGAGATAAATCCTATCAGAACTTATTCCACCTTTATTACAAAATTGCAATCTATACATAGAAGGTGAAAACAAATCAAACTGTTCAGCGGAAAAAGGAAAAACAAAAATCATATAAAACGTGGTTGCATTAGTCCATATATTGTCCATAGCATTATTCTTTTTATTTTTAATTTAATACTGGATTAAAGCAATGTCAAATAATGATCGTCTGTATTAGTTAAAGTGGGCAATTTTCTTTTAATGAATAATTTTTTAATAGCTAAAATTAGAGAACTCAACTGAAGACATTAATTGACAGTTAAGGAATTTGATGACAATGAGGCCAGGGACCACGGAGTTTACCCAGTGCTGAACGCCCGTCTGAGAATCTTTATTGCACATTAGAAATATATTTACCTTATTTTCCATTGTCGTTTTGTACCTGCAGCACTGCCATCCCACCACAGAGGTCCAAAGGAGGAATATGGAGAAAAAGTGAAGCAAGGTCATAGGAGTAGGAGCCCAAGTCGCCAACATCGAACTCGTCCTGATGTGGCAGCAACCAAGAAGCCAGGTAGCATATGTTTTGGAATCAAAATATTTAAAACTTTATGGAACTTCTTTTCAGGTCTGTTGGAATACATTGGTTATACTAGATTAGGATGAGCACTATACTAATGAAAGACAATACCAAATTTCTTTTTTGATGCTGAATCATTTACTTCATTTTGTTGACACTTCCATTAACTAATTTTGAGCATTGCACACAAGTTACTGTTTGCATATGTATTCAAACCTCTGTGCTTTGGAAGCTCCAGGTTTACACAAATGACAAATTATTCACAAACAACACAAGTGACAGTCCTTTGCCCATAATTTAATATATTTGGGTACTACATGTTGGACAATCACTGCAAAAATGAAGACAAAGGAGCATACTGCTAATGTAAGAAGCAAAGTAATAGTAATGCACAAGTCAGGAAATGGCTACAAAAAATATTAAAGAGTTTGAATGTTCCCTTAAGCACTGGTGTATCCATCATCAGAAACTGGAAGGGTCTTCACGACACCCAGACTATTACTGAAACAGGCTGTCTCTTAGTATTAAACATCAGAGCAAGATGTCAGGAGAGAGTACTAAAAATCCAAATCCCACTTTTGGAAGACTGCAGTACTCTCTGTCTGAAACTGGAGTGAAGGTGCATGGGTCCATAATTTCAAAAGCGTTCCATAAAACAGGCATCTATGGAAGTGTAGCAAAAAAGAGGGCTTTCCTTAAGAAGATCTAGATTTCTGCATGTATGGCATTTGCTACAAAGCATGAGAAAGACCCAGTTGTACAATAGGTTTTATGGTCAGATGAGACCAAAATGGAACTTTTTGGACAGACTTCAAAGAGGTATTTGTAGAGTAAAACTCACACTGCCCATGCCTCATGTAACACCACACGTATGGTGAAATATGATGGTGGGTAGCATCATGCTTTGGGCATGCTTTTCATTTGCTGGGACTAGGAACCTTATGAGAGTTGAAGGGACAATGGATAGACACACATACTGCACAATATTGCTGGAGAATTTGTTCCACTCTGCTGTGCACATACGGCTCAAAAGAAGATGACTTTCAGCACAACAAAGTGTGCAATATAACAAAAAATAGTCTCTAACACAAAAAATACTATATGCACCTACAAAGATTAATGTATACTGTATACAGTTGTGCTCATATGTTTACATACCCTGGTAGAATTTGTGAAATATTGTCTATTGTTGGCAGAAAGCATTCTCTTTAATTAGGCAGTGTGCTCATGTGAAGCAGTTTATTATTGCATAATTATGTGTGCCCTTTTTAAATCATAATAACTGAATTCACCCAAATGGGCATGATCAGAAGTTTCCACACTGTTTAATGTTGGGGCTGATAATATACACACAAGTTGACACACACGGTTTCAAATTAAGGGGAGTTAAGGGAGTGTCTCCAAACCTGCAACATCTTTGATTGTTATCAGTGTCTGTGTAAATAGTCAATTTAAATTCATGCAGAGTTGCACTGACTTTGCTGGATACTGAGCCATGGGGAAAGCAAAATAACTGTCAAAGGACCTGTGAGAAAAGGTTGTTGAATTGTATTAATCAGGAAAAGGATATCAAAAGATATCTGGAGATCTGAAAATGCATGTCAGTAGTGTTCAAACTCTGATTTTAAAAAAAGAAAAAAAAGGGGTTTACTAAGCTACCATATGGCAGACCAACTAAGATTTCAGCCACAACTGCCAGAATTGTTTGTCAAGATGCCAAGAAAAACCCACAAGTGACTTCAGCTGTAATACAGGCAAGATCTGCCTCCATGCTTAAGAGTAGGAATGGTACACTCTTGATCATGGGCCTTGTTATGTCCTCTTCAAACATAACATTTATGGTTGTAACAATAAAGTTCAATTTTGGTGTCATCATTCCAAAGGATTTTGTTCCAGAAGTTTTGAGGCTTGTGTAGAATGCGCTGTGTGTTTTTTGCAACTGGACTGGTCAGCCAGTTTTTTTTTTTTTTTTCCAACTACCTCCTGTCACACCACTTGTTTGCAGAGAAACCTTTATTTCAGCTGAAGTGGCTTGTCTGTTGTTCTTGGCATCTCACAAAATGCTCATCCTGATCCGCTTTGTCTTCAAGGAGGAACAGTGTTCTCACAAGACTTTACACTGCCATCTTTCCTTTGCCGACCTGCTGTGCTGTTCATCACACCTCTTTAAGAATGAGGCATTTAAAGGCTAGGATGTTGCTCCTAATAAAATATAGGAGATAAGAAGTCTGAAATGGACACAGGAGACGTAAGTGAACAAGATTGGAATCAATGAGCTGGTGCCCGATACGTTACGAGGCTGGTAGCAAAATACAGTTGTGTGTTTTGCCTTAGTATAAAGTACACATTAACATATAATAGAAGTACATACGCTCCCAGTCAAAAGTTTTTGAACACCTCTTTTTTTTTTTCCCCAGTTTTTCTTCAAATTTAATCAGTTGAAATGCACTGAATTTCCTAAAATGGTGAAAAGGTACGCAGTCATCTGCCAAAGGTTTAAATTTAAAGTTTAGAGTTAGCAAAAACTGAAAAAAGGAAATATCTGAATATTACAAATGGACCTTCTTCAGGGAACAACTAATAGGTTACAACCTACAGATGTTCTGCAGCAATTAAAGTAAATTCAGCCTTGCAAGCTTAAGGAAAAATTTGCACAGGTATCCCAATTTCTGTTGATTACTTAAAAATGCTCTTAAACCCTTAAACCCAGAGCCGGAACAGACTGTTACTATACCCTCTGAAGTACAACTTGGGAAATATTCCAGTGATAATGACAAGAAACTAGCAATTAACAAATGAAATGACATAGAGGATTATTACTCCTAGACGTGTAGGGCTTTCATTTACATAAATTGCAATTAAACATCCAAGTGTTGGTTAGTACTGTGTCCAATCCAAAGGCAATTGTAAATCAGAAGAAACTTTGATAGGATGAGATCTGGCAGACCCAATGGGAAGACAAGTTTCTGAGGGTCACCAGCTTGCATGATATTCACCAGCTATGGACCACGAACATGAGTATGATCCGATGTTACTAGATTAAATGTATGTCCATGGATATTAGTACTGCCACCTGATATACAATACTGATTTCTGTGTGCTCCTACCTCAGCTCCACATGGCTATTTTGCATATGTAATTAACCATGATCCATAAATAAAGAACAACTTTAGTCCTACTTCCCCTTCCCCCATCAGAAAACCCACGACACATGATGAAGTGATAAAAACAAAAGATTTATTACGATTTACAAAGCGTTTCTTTTTTCTTGATGGAAGAAGAAAGTGTGAAGCATTGGTGTGTATATATGTTAAACAAAAAAGATGTGCTTGCTGCAACAGAGCCGCAACTTCCAACAATGTTATGAGCCAGTCCCACATCGTGGTTTTGTGGCATGTTTAATGTATGCACCAAGCGTGGAACTCTTTGAGCGCAGTAATCAATATTTTATATTTTTATTGCTAGTTTATAGTTGTTTTGTTATATTTTGTTTTTGGTGTTCAATCCCTCTGCGTCTTTTGTTATTTGAATCACGGTCACACAGTGGTTAGCCCTTCTGCCTGACAGCTCAGATCGCACATTTGTCCACACTAAGTGATCCAGTATAGTTGGCAGACTTTTTGCTAGTCCACAGGGAAACTAGCAATAACCTGACTATGATTTGACAAATAGGAGGTAAACCTTTTCAGAACATATTTGACATGCCTACACATGATTCTAAATGACATAACAGTATCTGTGGCAAGCACTTCTGAAAGATCCAGCATCATAGTTCAACAGATTATTTAGTATTTGGACAAAAGTTATCTTAGTGGTGGTAGTAGTTTCTTGAAACTGAAAATTTGCCTAAGTTGCCTAAAGAGATTAATCATTTAATGATTTTCAAGACATTTCTTTATTTTGAAGAGAAAAGTATAGTGATCAGGCTGAACATTTTACCAGAAAATGCACCACTTCTCCCAGGAAATTGTAGCAATTACAAATGTTTTGGTATACACATGTTTATTTCCTTTATGTGCATTGGAAAAACACCAAAAAACAGAAACAAAAAGCCAAATCTGACATGTCACACAGAACTCCAAAAATGGGCTGGACAGTTCACTCAACCTTTCTGTTGTTTGCCTGAGTATGCCATACTAAGCATGGAGAACAGAAAGAAGAGCAGAGAATTGTCTGAGGACTTGAGAGCAAAAATTGAGTAAAAATATCAACAATCTCAAGGCTACAAGTCCATGTCCAGAGATCTTCATGTTCCTTTGTCCACTGTGCGCAACATAATCAAGAAGTTCACAACACATGGCACTGTAGCTTATCTCCCTGGATGTAGACGGAAGAAAAAAATTGACAGAAGACTGCAACGAAGGATAGTCCGAATGTTGGATAAACAGCCCCAATCAACTTCAAAACATATTCAAGCTGTTCTGCAGACTCGGGGTGCAACAGTGTCAGCTCGAATTATCCGTCGACATCTGAACGAAATTAAACGCTATGGCAGGAGAGCCAGGAGGACCCCACTGCTGACACAGAAGCATAAAAAACCCAGACTGGAGTTTGCCAAAATGTACTTGTGGAAGCCAAAATCCTTCTGGGTGAAAGTCTTGTGGACAGATGAGACCATGGTAGAGCTTTTTGGTAAAGCTCATCATTCTACTGTTTACAGAAAACGGAACGAGGCCTACGAAGAAAAGAACACAATACCTACAGTCAAACATGGTGGAGGTTCTAAGATGTTTTGGGGATGTTTTGCTGGCACCGGCAGGACAATGACCCTAAACATACCTCTAAAAGCCCCCAGAAATGGTTGAAGGCAAAGCGCTGGAGAATTCTGAAGTGACCAGCAATGAGTCCGGATCTAAATCCGATTGAACACTTATGGAGAGATCTCAAAATTGCTGTTGGGCGAAGGCGCCCTTCAAATCTGAGAGACCTTGAGCAGTTTGCAAAAGAAGAGTGGTCGGAAATTCCAGTTGACAGGTGCAACAAGCTTGTTGATGGTTATAGGAAGTGCTTGATTTCAGTTATTTTTTCCAATGGGCGTGCAACCAAATATTAAGTTGAGGGTGCCAATAATTTTGTCCAGCCCGGTTTTTGAGTTTTGTATGTAATGTTTTGTGTTGTTCCAATGCACATAAAGGAAATAAACATGTCTATACCAAAACATTTGTAATTGCAACAATTTTCTGGGAGAAATGGTGCATTTTCTGGGAAAATTCTAGGAGTGTCGATAATTTCGGCTATGACTGTATAAATGTATGTCATTGAATATATACATGAAAATGGTATTACAGTACAATCCCTCTTAACTGGCCACCTCGGGACAGGACCCATGGCCGGTTAATCTGACACATACCTATTTTCATGTAGAAAAATATTTCGCTAAGGTATGTACTGCACCTCTTTGACGTTCCTGTACAAACCATATCCACAAGGCTTCATCCACGATTTCGCACACAGGTTTTTTTCTTGTACAACGATTGGACAGTGTGATGTAGCGGGTCCATAGCTCAAGTCAGAAAGGCCACTTTTTAAATAATCGCCGCACTCGCGGCTTAGTAAGGGGGCATGGTATGTGTGGCCGATCGGTTCCCAGGGAATTCGTGATGTGGGCAATCCTAGCTTAAGTGCACAGGTGAGGAGTTCTACGGACCCGTAATTGTTCCTGGGAACTGCTAATTGCCACATCTGATCCAAGTCTCCGTGATAAATAGAAGCGTGAGGCGGCTAGGGTGAGAACAGGAAAGAACAGGAGGTTAATGGAGAAGGAAGCAGGTAGAGGAAAACCGGTGCAGGAGAGCGAGAGAGAGCAGATTAGATGGAGCAAAGGCAGGCAGCTGGGAGGTGAACCCCTGCTGAGGAGTGTTTGGCCACCACTCAGTGGGGCTGAAGAAAGCAGCCGCTCCAGCTGAAAGATCACGGAGCTGGAATGACTGGTATCGAAGACGACTGGCCGTCGAAAGGTAGCAGCAGTCGTTCAGGCTTTGGGCTGAATTAGCCCCATTGTGAGCACCCTGGCCGCTGGGGAAAGAACCCAAGTCTCAGTCCCGATGGAGCCCGACATAGCCAGGGATCGGAGGGCTACCGGACCAGTGTGGAAGGCACCTGCAGGTAGGGCGACTCCACTGTTGCTAAGCCCGATGGGAGAAGCAGGGGAGCTGCCAGGTAGAAAGAAGAAGGCACCGTGCTTTGGATTTTAAGAGACTGCTTCCAGCCATTGTTTTAACTTTGTTTGTGTTGTTATTAAAGGACTTGTTTGTTTACTAACGGATTTTAACCTACACTAATTCTCTCATTTTAATGGATTATTTATTTATAGAAGACTTTTGATAGACTGCGCTTTATTTAATTTGAACACTGTTTTGTTGTTTGTTGATTTTAAAATACCTCTCACCTTCCAGGAACGAAGGAAGGGCATACATATAATATAAAGTAGAACTCAGGATTTAAAAAAAAAAAAAAAATTTTTAACAGGCCGGTTAATCCGTCGGCTGGTTAATGAGAGGTCAGTTAAGAGGGATTGTACTGTAAATGAAAAATGTCAATCACAGGTGTGGAGTAATAAACTATAGTAATAAACAATTTCCTGATCACATTCTAGTTTGTAAATATGAATTTATTATGAGGCTGAAGTTTGTTTCAAAGTGTAATCATTAGAACAATCTCTGCTCCATCACTAAAGCTTAGTTTACGTGAATACTACTGGATACATTTGAATCCACCCCACCCCCCATTTTTCTTTTTTTTTTTGTTTTTCATGCACGTAATATGAAACTCTTTGAAAATTTTCTACCAAGTGTATATTGTTAAAAACAGCTGAGACGTAGATCTTACACTATAACGTGGCGTAAGCACAAAAGCGGGAATGTGCGTACGCACAGAAAAATCCAGATGCAGGAATCTGTGCGTACGCAAACTTCCAAGTTCTTCCGCTACATAAATCCTGATCAGCGTGAAAAGTAACGCATATGCACATGTCTGCTGTCCCGCCCCAACTCCTCCCAGAATTACGCCTCTTTGAATATGTAAATCAATACTAATAGCCCTTAAGCTCAGCGTAGTATGAAAAGGCAATGGCAAAACCATGAGGAAAAGTAGAACAATTTCAGCACATACCAAATGGAGGGAAGGAAAAACGTACTATTTGTTGGTTCAAACAGTGGTATAAACAAGAAAAGGAAGCTGATCGAGTGACATATCGTGTCGGAGAAACTCGAAAGCTCAAGTTCACAAAGTCGCACAGTTCCCGAAATAAAAAAAAGAGTCGCATATCAAAGTCGCTGTGAAAAGGTGAGTTGTAGCCCACCGTCTGAGTGTCATATGAAAGCTTTTAAGCGTACGGAAAAAAAAAAAGGCACACAGTGGGGGGAAAAAGCAGGAAATGTCAACTTTAAACTTGAAATTTCCACTTTAATCACGTAGTTTACAGTAATACCTCGCTATATCGCGCTTCGACTTTCGCGGCTTCACTCTATCACGGACTTTAAATGTAAGCACATCTAAATATATATCACGGATTTTTCGCTGATTCGCGGCTGGACAATTGGCGGATGGCTTAGAAGCTACCCAATCAGGGCATGTATTACATATTAACTAAAACTCCTCAATGATATAAGCTATGCTTCCCGTGGGGTGCTTGATTGTTTGCTTCTCTCTATCTCTCTCACTCTCTCTGCCTGACGGAGGGGTGTGAGCAGAGGGGCTGTTTGCACAGAGGCTGTTTGCCTAGAAGATCCGGACGCTCCTCTACAAAATGGCGCTTTATCGCGGTGCTTCTGCATACTTAAAAGCACGTATTGATTTTTTGATTGTTTGCTTTTCTTAGCTAGCGCTCTCTGACATTCTCTGCTCCTGACAGCGCTCCTTTGAAGAGAAGATATGTTTGCATTCTTTTAATTGCGAGAAAGAACTGTCATCTCTGTCTTGTCATGGAGCACAGTTTAAACTTTTGACTAAAGGGTGTTATTTCATGTCTAGAGGGCTCTAATAATGTTAACAGTGTGGAAGAGTTTATAAGGGCATAAAATATATAAAAATTAACCATACAAACATTGGTTTCTGCTTTGCGCATTTTCACCTATCGCGGAGGTGTTTCTGGAACGCAACCCCCGCAATCGAGGAGGGATTACTGTATTTGGTCATTAAAGTAGAACATCATAAACCTAATCTTAGAATCGTTTAATTTACTAGTTTCTCAAATCCCATTGTAACTAAAGTAGTACGTTAAATGCTTTGTTTTGTATTTGATGTTCTATGTGCTCTATGTGTGTGAATCACTACGTGCTTCTTAAACAGGCTTTCTCTACCTCTGACAGGACACAGAATCCATTACATTCATGATATTAAAGCTCTCCGAATAACTGAAATACTGAGATGTATACGTGATATTTTCATGATGATAGGAGTTAAAGCACGTTATTAAACATGGGAACATGATTGTGCGCGACCTTCGATAAAATAATTTATTGTAGCAGTACTCTCTCTTTCAAACGTACTAACCTCCAATTCCTGTCCTTCCTTTTCTTTCTCCAAATACCCAATCGCCACACAATCAGCTCTGTAATAGACGTTAAGCCGTCTGTAAGCTTATGACATTGATTCTTCAAAACTTTTAAGGAACGTTGAAATATCTTCGTAGTACATGTTTAATTATTCTATTCTTCACGCCAGTCCCAGTGAAGCATACAGTGTGAGGCATGCAGGAACAATTTGTGAACAGAGCCCCAGATCCTTGCTAGCGTAGCGACACCGTGTCCTTTAATTATTAACAATATAGATTATTTAAATAAAGTTAGTTTTCTCTGTATATAATATACAGAGAAATAATAAACATATTTTGCTGCATTTCATCTTAAAAATGATGTCATCATATGAAAATACGCGCTTTATAAAGTGGCTCTGGTTGTGCAATATTGTAACTATATCGCAAGTTTACAGTGAGGTAATTGTATTTAAGTACAAACAATTCTACAAGGAGCAGTTGATGGACTGATTGATTGCATTTAGAGCTCTTGGGATGAAACTGTTTCTGAACCGCGAGGTCTGTACAGAAAAGGTTTTGAAACATTTGCCGTGTGAGAAACAGTTCAATTGACAGCATGGCTGAGGCAGCGTGTACTTAATGCTGTATACCGATAATTCTCATTCCGATCAGCTGCTCCGAGTGATGCAGTGAGAGTAATATGGAAAAAGATGATCCGCTGTGGCAACCCCTAACGGGAGCAGCTGAAAGAAGAAGGTGCAGTGAGAGTAACAACACTAAAGCAGCTATGGTATTTAGAATAGTTTTGACCATTCTGTGGACCATTATATTGTTTCAGGTTAATTACAATCACGTGTATTAAACTAATAAACAATATGCACTTAATTTCAGTGTATTTAAAAAGCCGCGTCAGTAATGTGGATCTGAAAAAGAAAGATAAACCACACAGGAACAGTAGCACTGCTTTGACGCTGGTTGCCGCCAGTCTGCAAAACCGAGCAGAGAACTTGTGTACGACAGGGTATGAAGTACCGTGGAAATGTGCATAGCTTTACGCCAAGTTTAGGTTTTATACATCACGATTTGAATGTGGAAACGTTCTTGCGCAACATTTCTATGCGTACGCACCATTTATACATGAGGCCCCAGGTCTCACATAGCAGTGTGTTTAGGGGGAACAGGGCTATTCAGAAAAGATGACACATGATTTTAATGCGATCAGTCAGTGACTTCAATTTTATTATGCCATTGGTGTTAAGTGAACTGTACTGCATTAAGGAATACTCCATGTTTATTTTGGCAGGACTCCCAGTCTGCAGTCTATATGTATTTGAACAGAAATGCAATAGTTATTAGTATGGCTACCTACCTGAGTATACTGGTACTGAAATAAAACGGATGATTTAAGCTTTTAGTGTAGACTGTCAGCATTAAATCAAAGGTATTTACATAAAAATTGGTGAAAGTTAAAGGATATACAGCACTTATTATATGTAACACACTTGTTTTAAGGAGCCAAAAGTAAATGGATAATTGACAACATGGTATTTCATTGTTAAGTCATGCACAGTTAATCTGATTAAAGGGTTACAGGTGTGGTACAAGTTTTATTTGGAATCTGTTGCTGCTGTTCCTTAGCTTGAAGGGCAAAAAGATGTCAATGCCAGTAAAACAGTCTATCATGAGGAAGAAAAATCGGAAACAAAACATTTTTCTACACCCACTGTATGTGTGCGTATTTATGTATTGTATGAGTGTGTTTGTACCAGAATGAAAAAGGTGTATATTGTACAATCAACTACCTAATAAAATGCAATGGTCTGTATGTTCAGTCCCTCTGAGCATTCTGAATGGTAAGCTTGACTTTAGTGACGCAATGAAAGAGAGATTGTGAGACACTCAAGAAGTAGTAAAGGTGTGTGGGGCATGCTGACGGAGACAGCTTTGAGGACAGAAAGTACAAAACCAGATAGGATACAGGATTATTGTGTAGAAAATAATATAAAGTCTGAGAAGTACCGTTTACAGGAACACATTTGAGAGAGGGAATGCTGGTTAAGAGTTGTTTATACACACAAATGCACACAAATACAGAATAAAGGAAATGAAGATATACAGTATATAGGGCAAGAGAGAATTTTTTTTTTTTTTTAATAATTTATTACCTGTGTTCGACAGGTACCATGGCTAGTGATTGATAAAATGAGTATTTGTGTTAAATTTGTGTTAGATTCAGGGTTTCCTCTCACATAATACATGATGAAATTGCTTTTAAAATTAGTAGAAACAAATTTCTACCGTATAAATTTGAAGTGGTGAGCAATCAGAATGATTTGTAAGTGATTTGCTTTCAGTTGTGTTCTGAAATTATTCATTATACCATGCTAAGCAGTTTTCTTTTTTTAGTACATTTAATAATGTTTATGTGAAGTACAGAAAAAACAGGTCTCTTTATTTACCTTATAAAGTGTGCAATGATGAAGAAATATCACTATTGTTTTTCCAGCTGTTATTTGGTAAACATTTTAGGAAAGCCCTTTTCAACATTAATTAACCATGTATGTTTACACAGATGACTGACTAGTTTAATATTTACCAGTTTAATATAACAATATACCTGTACAAATCAGTTAATCTGATTTGAATCATATTTATTTTTGAAGTTAAAGAGGAAAGACAAGAAAAGAGAGACCCTTTATCAGATCGAGAAGATGTGAGTGATATTGAGATGAAGACGAGCACTGCTGAATCTTCCTCTGGTAAGTTTTAGATGGTGTACATTTTATCATGAAATAGTATAATACTTGAATAAAATAGAATTGGCTTATTATCTTTTAAAATAACCCTATAGGAACAGGGACTGGTTCAGAAGAGGAGGAAGAGACAAGCAGTGAGTCCAAAGATGAGGAGGAGGAGGAAGAGGAGGAAGAGGAAGAATCTGCTACCAATTCTGATGTGTCGGAGCAGAGTGCAGGTTCTAGTACCTAAAGATAGCTTTAAACTGTTTTCTCAAAATTTAAAGAATTGTGCCAATCACTTAGTTATACAGGAGGGGGCAAAAATAGATTTACTTTTACCCACCCCTGTATATAATGTGTATATTTGTTTGTGAGTGTATATGTATACAATATCTGCTCAAATAATACAAAGAGTACATGACATGTGTTTCACCCTAATTGGGGCTCATCAGGAGTACACACTTTTGCTTTGCCCTTGCAGGGATTGAACCTCGGACATCGGCACCCAAGGCTGTGCCTTAGACATATGATCATATTTAGTCAGGCCCATTGACTGCCTCCCTTGCGCTCATGTGTGACTCTCTCTCTCCCAATAAAAATCCATTTTCATACTAGTTTTACTGTTCATTATGTGTTGAATAATTTATTTGATTCTAAGTTTAGGCAAAAAGTATTCAACAATTTTTTCTTTGCAGATGAAATAAGTGAAGAGGAGCAAACTGATGAGGAATATGAGGATGAAACAGAGAATGGAAACCACAACCCAGCTGGTAAGTTATTGATATAAAGGTGTACAATTCATTTAATTGGCTTTTTGCTTTGGGGGCAAGGTGGCGCAGTGGTAGAGCTGCTGCCTCGCAATAAGTAGACCTGGGTTCACTTCCCGGGTCCTCCCTGTGTGGAATTTGCATGTTCTCCCCGTTGTCTGCGTGGGTTTCCTCCCACAGTCCCAAGACATGCAGGTTAGGTGCATTGGCGATCCTAAATTGTCCCTAGTGTGTGCTTGGTGTGTGTGCGTGTGCCCTGTGGTGGGCTGGCACCCTGCTCGGGGTTTGTTTCTGCCTTGTGCCCTGTGTTGGCTAGGATTGGCTCCAGCAAACCCCTGTGACTCTATGTTCGGATATAGTGGGTTGGATAATGACTGACTGACTGGCATTATCTTTTAATTCATGGAAGGGTAACGCATCACTTTAACAAGTCAAGTTGGGGAGCATGCACTGGTACAGTGCGTTGCCGCGTCCACTACACAACAAAACAGCTTGGAATCCTGGTTGGCAACCCCCCAGGCAGACACACGGTCCAGTCCCACTCTCCGGAAATAACCCTCTATCTGCCGCAGCCAGGTGTTGTGGGCGACCCCTTGGCCTGGTCCAGCCACTCGGACCCCAACAATGAGGATCTTACTAGGTGGATCACCCTCGCTGGGGAATGCGCCACATGGCCGTAGTGCCGTAACTGACGCTCCCTCACAATGCAGGTATTGTGTCTCATTTGGGACTCCATGAGCAACTGCTCATTTGACACAAAGTCAAACCAACTTTACCCAAGGATTTTCCGGAGAGACACAGTACCAAGGGAGTCTAGTCTTCGTCTCAGGTCACTGGATAGCGTCCATATCTCGCAACCATATAGCAAGACAGGAAGCACCAGGACTCTAAAGACTTTTGCATGGATATCGGGAGCACCTTATGTCCCTTTCCTGTGACCTCATGACAACCCATGCCCCATGCTCTTTAAATCTGTCTACTGACTTCAGAGGAAGAGTAACCAGAGACATGACTGTCACTGCCAAGGTAAGTAAGCCTCTCGACAGGTTTTAATAATTGCTTGAAATAAAATCTGCTTAACCAAATTGCCATTTAGCAATCTTTTTATGATTTAAAGATATCATTAATATTTTAACTTGATTCCCAGGTTTCTTAATTTCATTTAAAAATCTTTCACAGGTATCTTTTATATACCAATATCCCAAAGTACTTCTATATATGCATAAATCATTTTAGAATTATCTTTAAATGATAATTTGTTAAATTATAGAGTGCTAGCTACCTGCTGTATGTACCACTTTGCCTAGTTTGACAGAAAAAATCAAAGTCATGGTGTGTACTTCAGTTTGCTGGTGGCACAGGCTTCTCACTAGAGATCACACAGAGTTACAGAGAAAGTCCAGATATTATTTCTTCCATTTATCTGTTATCTTAATTTTTAAATGATTTTAAATATTGTTAATGTTGCTGGGAATCCATATATTTTACACACAAAATACCCATATTTACTAGTGCCCTCCATAATGTTTGGGACAAAGACACATTTTTCCTTGATTTACCTTTTTTTATCTCTGCTCCACAGTTTAAAATTGTAACTCAAATACATCATATATAGAAATGACAACACTTTTTATACATGGTACCCGTTTTTTAGGACACCATAATTGATTAATGAAGTATGTTCCATTTCTTCATTAGTACTATATAGTATACCTTGGCTTGCTTCTACCCTTTGCAGTCTGCAGTTGTCTTTGTTCAACATGAGGATAAGAGCTGTACCAATGAAAGTCAAAGAATCCATTATGAGGCTACAAAACAAGAATAAAAACATTTGATACATTGGTAAAGCTTCAGGATTACCTAAATTAAATGTCTGGAATAGCATCATTAAGAAGAAAGAATGCACTATTGAGTTCAGTAATAGCAAAGGGGCTGGTAGGCCAAGGAAGACCTCCTCTGCTGATGACAGAGGAGGTGTCACCATGGTAAAGAAAAGGCCCCAAATGCCTGTCCAACAGATCAGAAACAGTCTTCAGGAGGCAGATGTGTATGTATCAGAGACTACTATATGCAGAAGACTTCATGGAAAGAAATACAGAGGCCACACTGCAATATTCAAAGCACTAGTTATCCACAAGAACGAACTGACCAGATTACAGCTTGTGAAAAAGTACCTAAAAGAGCCTGGAGAACTCTAGAAAAAGGTCTTATGGACAGACAAGACAAAGTTGAACCTGTATCAGAGTGATAGCAAAAGTAAAGTGTGGAGACAAAAAGGAACTTCCCAAGATCCAAAGCATGCCACCTCATCTATTTAACAATGATGGCAGGGTTGTTGCGGCTTGGGCATTTATATCTGCCACAGGTTTTGACTTCATTGATGATGTAACTGCTGACAGCAGGCGCACAATGAATTCTGAGATATATAGAAACCTCTTACTTAAATCCAATATGCCTTCCATATGCTGAAGAGAAAATTCAAGGGGGCAGGCCCCTGAAACGAGCAGTAGCTGAAGATGCTTGCATTAGAGGCTTGGCTAAGCATCACCAGAGAAAATACTCAACACATGGTGATGTCTATGAATTGCAGACTTCAAGCAGTCATTGCATGCAAGGGACATGCAACAAAGTACTAAATATGACTGCTTTAATATACCTGTCATTGCTACATATGTCCCATTATGGTGCCCTGAAATGGGAAATGATTTATAAAACATGTTATAATTTCTTAATGGTGTTACCAAAATATATGCAAATACCCTTAAATTAAAGTCTGCAATGTGCACTTTAATCACATTTAATTTGTGATTTTCTTCAATTGTGAATCAAAGGGGTAAATCAAGGAAATATTTCTCCTTGTCCCAAACATTTTGGATGGCACTAGAACTTTTTGAGCGCCGATATAACACCATAATTGTAAATTTCAACACCTGGGGTTTCATGTATAACACCTTGTAGAATTCACACTAAAACATGGCATACAGACAAAACTAGAAATGTATATATGCACAAAAAATTCAGATGCATAAAACTCTGCATAAGCAAAGTTCTGTGCACTTTTGCTTTTGTAAATCGCAATTGATGTGAATTTTAATACACATGCATGTGCCTACAGTCCCACCCTGACTTCTCCCAGAATTTTGCATATTTGAATATGCAGATCAATATAAATACCCACTTCTATTCAGTGTTTTTTTTTAAAAGACTAATGTCAAATGCATGTGTACAAAAGAAGAATTTTATTGAATGGTAAATGAAGGTCCTGTTCAGTGAAGTGGTGGCAAGGCATTTGGTGGCTTAATTGTGTTAGATGAACATAAGGAAATTGATGGAGCAGCACAGCATGGCAAAGACACTGAAAAGTTTAAGTTCAGAAAGTTGCAATGTGCCTGAAATTAAAAAAAAGAAGTGTTCACATATCAGAGTCAATGTGAATCTTCGGCCTACGATCTGAGTGTCATACGGAAGTGTATGAGGGCCACGGAGAAGAAGGAAAAAAAAAAATAGGGACAAGGTGGGGGGATAAAAGTTTGTCAAGATTAAAGTCGAAATATCAAGTTTATTCTGAAAGTTGCCACTTTAATTTCAGTTTATTTTGTCATTAAAGTAGAATGTTGTAAACATCTTAAAATTAATGTTTAATTTACTAGAGTTTCTCAGACACATTAAATGCATTGTATTCTAATTGTTCCCCAACCCAGTTGTTAATCGCTATGTTCTTCTTAAACACGCTTTCTCTTATACCAACAGGAACACACAGGCTGTGATCACCACACAGAATACATTACATTCATGATATTAAAGCTCCCAGAACATGTGAGAATACTAAGATATATGATGGATGCCATTTTCATGATCAAATGCATTAAAGCCTGTATTAAACGTGGGGTCAGTAAGGGCCAGTTTATACTTCAGCTCAGAAAGCATATGCCCGCGCATCATGGCTGCTATGCATTGTCTGCATTCATTTGACACATCCTCTGAGCATGCTCTCAGAAATTAATGTGATGCGTGTGTGAGTTGCAGTACCAGCAAAAAGTTAGGGGATGCAATGTAATCAAGTTGGAACCCAATGTCTCAGTCTCTGTTTACTATCTACAAGTGACAGAAAGCCGCTTTGTTGATCGTACAGGATTGATGTGCGTGCTTTGATGTTTGATGAATGTTTTGCTGTGGTGAAGCAAGATGTCGACATACAAATGCATTCGTGGTGCTTTTATATTCAAGCGTTGCATATTCCCCAACATAATGACACAATACATATTAAAAGCCTCCCATACCATCTTCTGTACTTTTTTTTTTTTTTTTATATAAACCTTCACAGCAGCATCATAATGTATGGTAGCATATTTGAGCCACAGAGAAACAAATTAATGACACAGTGAAAAGTTGTATTTTGTGATTAAAGTGGAAATTTCACCTTTAATCTCAAAATGTTCACTTTAATCTTGTAGTTTATTTTATCATTAAAGTAGACTGTTGTAAACGTCATCTTAAAATCAATCCAGTTGTTAATTGCTACATGCTTCTGGGGCTTCCACCTGAAATGACAGCAGCAGCAAGCAACAATTGCCACACAGAGCACTTTTTAATTTGATATTTCATCTCTCTGCACGTTTAGAATCCTTAGATGTATACTTGATATCAGTTTCATGATAAAATGCATTAAAGTATATATATTACATTTTACAGATAAATCGTTAACATCATTTAAATAATGAATAATGTTAATAATTACACGTGAGGGTGGCACAGTGATGGAGCAGGGAGTCACATCCTTGGTGGGTCTGCCTGGAATTTGCAAGTTTTCCTGGTGGGTTTCCTTTCAAAGACATGAAGGTTTGGGGATTTGGTGACACTAAAATGATGCTAGTATGTGTGTGTGCGCTTGTATTCACCTTGCGATGAGCTGATGCCCAGTCCAGGGATTGTTTCTGTCTCATGCCAGATGCTTGCTGGAATGGGTGCATCCTGGATTGATGGATGTAATCATTTAAACATCTATCCTTTTCCGAGATATTGTGGCAAGGTGTCCTCTGAATTGAATTGAAGTGCTCTCAGGCAGTTCACAACACAGGGAAGCTGAATGTTTTTTCTCACTGTGATGATATCTCACACTGCCAACTGGTGGAATCTTACAGATTTATATAATGTCCGCACGCAAGTATAAACAGTACAACACTTGCGTAGCAGTACTGTCCGCTGGAGCATGTGTCATATCCCTTGAAGTATAAACCCAGCCTAAGGGGGTCATGTCTCTGGTGTTCACACTCTGTAGCTTGTATGTTTTCCTAATTGGTTTCTTCAGCGTGCTTCAGATTCCTTCCAAAGGCATGTAGGTTAGGGGATTTGATGATGCTAAATTGACACTACTATTATATTTCTGTACTTGTATTCACCTTGCGATGAGCCTTCACCCCGTCCAGGGATTGTTCTTACCACACTCATGATGCTTGATGGGATGGGTGTGACTCTAGATGGAATAATTAAACATATACTGCATAATGAAGATTTTTCAATGTTTCCTAACATTTCTGAATGATGAGTTTTCCGAATTTATAGCTAGTTTTACTCTCATGAAGACGTTTATTGTGTGGTGATTGATTATGTGGGCAAAGAAAACAAAAGGATAAGAACTGAGGTTTGGCACATTTGAAAGACAGCATGGTTACAATAATGAAAGGCCACTCAGAAGAACATCCATTGAATTCTGTGTCAGTGTCCCCAAGCACCGGCTTATGAGCCCAGCATTTACACATTTCAGTTAAATCAGAGGGCTATTCATTCATACATCTAGCCTCTTGGAGTCTCGTCATAACTGCCATAAATGTACTCTTCATTTGATGTACAGCTGCTTTTGCAATCACTTTTTGGGGACATTGTGGCAAGGTATTCCGGAATTTAATGGATGTTATTCTGGATGGTATCTCTTTATTGTCACGGAAGGTCTCCCACATCACATTAGGATCAGCAGTCGCACCCACATCCGTAGGTTCTTCACACAAACTACATACAAACTTGTCAGAAACCGCCTGATCTTGGAGTCTGGCTATGTCCAGCCTCATTTTCCTATTTGGTGTTAGCCTACTGGACCTAAGCTGGACTTTCAGAGTAGCAACAAGTCCATGGTCAGAATTCGCAAACTGGGCACTTCTGTACACCCTGCCATTTTGCAAGAGCCTCCAATGTATGCCCATGAGGATGTGATCGATCTCCTTCACCACACCACCAATATTGGGGTACCAAGTCAAATGGTGCAGCTCAGAGTCTTGGTACCAGGATCCAGCGATCCGAAGCTCCTGACCTTTTGCAAAGTCAAGGAACATTTAGCCACTTTCAGCACAGTCACCAGACCCATGGGGACTGAGACAATCCTCATAGCCAGCCCTGTCACTGCCAGTGGTTGCATTGAAGTCGCCTATGACCAGAGAAGTGTCACGCCGCTGGCACCTATCAACCACCGAGAGAAGTTGCAAATAAAATGTCTTCCTCACCAAGACATCACTCACTGGAGATGGAGCATACATTGAGACAACAGACAAGGCACCCAGAGAGTACCATAATGAGTCTCATAATATGTGCGTTGAAATAAGTGACTGCTTCAGCTTATGTAGCTCCTCTGACAGCAGAGGAAGATGATCATTGTGCCAGAGAGATGAGACTTTCTGCACACCTACCCGGATGGGCTGCTTCAAATTGCGACCCTAGTGCTGCCATGACACAAGCGACTCCTCAGCACCATACCAGTTCTGATTCCCGACAAGCCTGACCCCATTGGCTCTCCGGTTTTGACTCTTCTGGGGATAGGGCTCCCGAGGGCTTTCCTCCATTCCCTTCATAATGTGGGGGCAGCTGCAGCAGAGATTCTCCCATGGAGACCAGAAAGGAATCCTGTCTGTCGTCTCAGAGCTGCGTGAAGTTTTTTTTTTTTATGTAAATAAATGGCTGCAGTACCAATCCTGCCACCAAACCCCATGCCTTTTCTGCAAGTTGGAGGAGCGCTTGCAGGGCTGGATGCAGTTTAATGTTATACCCAGGACTCTCTATAATTATTAATAGTATATATTATTTAAAGTTAACAATTTATCTGTAAAATATACATTAATGCATGTCACCATAAAAATGATATCAAGTTTGCATCCTAGTATTGTAACGGCACACTTAGAGGCACTTAGAAGCCAGTCGTCATCATGGGACAAGAATTTAGTATGATTTAGTATGAAATATGTGCCCTCTAATTCTTACATTTGCAATGTCTTTTAACAATGCTAAAGCAGCCATAGCAGTTGGGAGTAGCTTGGCCATTCTGTGCATCATTATATTGTTACAGAGTGATTACAGTCAAGAGCCTGTAAAGAGCAGTTAATTTTGTTGGACTTGATTAAGTCCACATCATGGATGTGAATCTAAAAAAGAAAGGAAAACCACACAAACAGTACCACTGCTTGGATGCTGGGTGCCGCCCGTTTATAAAAGTGAGCAGAAATGTGTGTACGCATGTTCTGAGGCTTCTGTGAAAACGTGTGTAGCTTTATGGGAAATTTCATTTTTTTACATTCATTGTGAGTGTGGAAACGGGTGTATGCAACATTTTTGTGTATACATACCATTTGTACGAGTCTCCAGGAGTTCTTTCTTATAAAACTTTTCTTGTATTCTGGTGTGAAAATATGGTTATGCCAAAAAGTGGATATGAATAACATATGTGCATGTTCAAAACAAATTTATTCTTTGAGAGAGGGATGGTGGTGGGGGAGTCTCCCATGAAGCTTAGAGTGCCATGAATCATCTATACATGATTGACAATCCATGGAAGGGAAGGGGCAATTCCACAAAGCATTGAGTATTGCAAGAAAATAGCACGCAATCAATTATTGTGAAGTTAAGAGTGTGGGTTGGGTTGGGGTGAGTACACTGTTAAGCATTGCGTACCTGTAGGGAATGAAACGCAGTCAATGAGCTTTATCCCCAGTGAAGTGACACAACACCTGACTTCAAAAGTGCAGCAAGGGAATATTAAAATAGCGGTTGACCTGTGTATTACTGGAATGTCACTGCTTATTGTCCAGAGAAACAGTCTCACTTTTGCTATGTGCCCTTATTGCTATAAGAATTCAGTAAATTGTACAGATTAAGTTTGGAAAATGGGACACTGCTGCAAATTGTCTTTTATGCTCGTAAAAACAAGTTATTTTATGTACGTTCATCCACACAATACGAAAACTGAAAGTAGTAGCTCGTTCATCAGTTGGGTAATGACACCAGCGTAGTGAGTATGATAGAGTGATGGTTGGCCAGAGAAGCGACAAACAGGTTACAGATATAAACTGATAGTTCTTCAGTGCATATACACAGCATTGGCCTCCTTAAATTCGAACTAACATACAGTCTAAACATATTTATCACTTTAGGGTTTTAGTATGTTCATCATTATCAACATACATTATAATAACGGCTCAGTGATGTAAATTATTAATACAGTATATATATGTTGTCATTTAGCTGGTTTGGCTGCATTTCCTTAATTTATCAAGGGTGTACCCAAGATACCTTATTATGTATCTGCAAATATTCCAGTGTCTGAAAATATCTAAAAACGTTCAGTACTTTGAAGTTTCAAAAACAACAGATACTTTTTGTGGAAACCAGATCAGTCATTTCAGTGTTGAAGCAAAACATACTTTTACTTCACCTTTACATTAACCTACCAGTGATTATAGTTTAAAAAAAGATATCTTTTATTCTCTAGCTTTTAACCTTATGTAAGCTGCAGTCGATGCTGAAAAAATTAGGTGTACCCAATGCTCATTACATTTTATATACAGTTCTCTCCAACTGATGATATGGAAAAGAGTAAAATTAAAACAATTTTATAAATAAACACAATAAACAATAAACCCAAGAAAAATAAACACAAAGTAGTTAATTCACCAGTGCATTATAATAAAAGTAGAAACAATGGTTTAGAAAGGAGTAATTTGGCAGTATAGTTTGTTCTATAAAGCAAAATAAACGGAAGGAAATCAGTGATTTTAAAAATGGTTTAATACCATACTTAATTTAAATTTATAGATTTTATTTATATGTGTGGCATACTGTTCAGTTTAACACATCCCAACCACCTTTCCTTTGACATTTGTTTTTATGTCTTTACATCACTTCTCTGAAGTGGTGTTCACCGTGAATTATATACTGAGACCAATGAATAAGGAAACAGTTATACTTTGATATAGGTTAGCAACTGGTGTGGCAAATTTGAAATAAAGGCAGTTATTGTTTTTATCCTTACATGCTTGGAATGCATGTACTTTGGTGTTTGCAATCTATGTTCTAGAACTTATTCAGTAATACTGTCTGTAAAATGGGTCAAAAGTATTTTATATATTAAAGAAGGACTTGTTTGAGCAGCATCTAAGTGTTGCAGTAAATTTGTGTCAGTTCAATTGAAATTATCATTATTATGCTTTTTGTTAGAAGTGTTCACTGCTCTTCCCGTGTTAAAAAAACAGCCTTTAGAAGAATATAAGGATATATTTTTCTGTTTTTTTTTTGAGAAACGCATTAATTATCCAATATAGGGCATGAGAGATGCTATAATGTGCGTACTAACAGATAGATGATTCAGCTTTGTGTAAGCTATAACATTATTATGAAAGGCCTAATTCAATTTAAGTCTTCTTAACATCTTATTCTCAGTGCCAGAATCTAGGTTTGATCATGATACTGAAGAGAGTGCAGATGAAGAAGAGGAAGATGAAGAAGAAGCAGAAGAGGCAGAGCAGTCTCCTCAAATTCAATCCCAGTCTAATACTCCAGAAGGCAATTATATCCCAGAGTCACCGCCTATGTCTCCTGTCGAATTTAAGAAGGAGCTACCAAAATATCTACCAGCACTTCAGGTTTCTGAAATACTTATCTGCTTGGTTTTTAAAAAAAAAAATAAATAAATTTTATAGTATTTTGATTTTAATCCTGTGTATGTCTGAGCAACTTACATTGTTGGCTGCTACATTTCATTTTATTTTCCCTACCTTACCTTCAAAGACTACAATTTTCAGGGTAAAGCGTCTTCATTTTTTGAGTATGATTTGGCTAGTTTGACTAAGGTGAGATGTATCCAATACGGTAATTTGCTGGCATAAAATTAGTTTACTCTCAATTATGGGATAGCACTACCTGGTTGAGGAACAGCTTCTTCTTGGATTTTGTTAGACTAATGAATACAATATCACTAAATCTTTTCAGTTTGATTTAATAGTCTCATATACTAAACTCTCGCCACTACATTTTTAACTTGCTGCAATTAGAGTGCATACTGCGGTAATATTTGTTTTAGCCATAGTTGCCTTATTTTATTCATGTATTAATGTTATGTTGTTAATTTATGTCTGATATCTGTATCGTAAAGTCTATGGGATGAAGGGGCTACTTTTTATAATGTAGGTTCCCAAACTCTCCCCCGACCCATTGCCCCCTGCCCCCATGGGGTTCTTGTTATGCATTTTCTAATTACTGGGGCAGAATACCGAATTTCATTTCTGCACGCGGATGTTGTAATAAGAATAAAAGATTTGTGATTCTTATTCATAAAACTTACAGATACTTCTTTATGATATTAACACTCATGGACAAAATTTTAGAAAATCAGATATAGAAGTATGGTAGACATTTCTGTGTATGTTTTTTGTGCTTCCTGATTTGAATGATGGTATTTTCATTATTAACAGGGATGCCGAAGTGTTGAAGAATTTCAGTGTTTAAACAGAATTGAAGAAGGCACCTATGGGGTTGTGTACAGGGCCAAAGACAAAAAAACAGGTTTTTGAACAGATTAATCATTTTTTTTTTTTTTAATATAAACTATTGAAATTTTTTTGTTTTTGTTTTTCTGTTACAGATGAAATTGTAGCCTTGAAACGTCTGAAAATGGAAAAGGAAAAAGAAGGATTTCCAATTACATCTCTCAGGGAGATTAACACCATTCTTAAAGCCCAGCATCCAAATATTGTCACTGTTAGGGTAAGACCCACTTTACAACCGTTTCTTTAGTTATCTTTCGCAAGAAATTTTATTTCATATTTGAAAATTTTGTAAGGAAAGAGGAAATAGTTTCAAAAACCACACAAAACATATTTTCACAATTTGTGAAATAAGTGGTCTAACTCAACTCACAATTGTATATTGGACAAAATGTTTCCAGGGCAAGATCCAACCTGCGAACGTTGCAATCATGTTCCAGCCTCAGTGGGCCACATGTTTTCGGCTTGCACTAAATTAACATCATTTTGGACCAAAACATCTAAATGCCTTTCAGCTGTGTTTGGTGTATTCCCAAGTGGGCTTAAAGTGGAGAAGGACAAAGAAACTGTAATTGATTTTACTTCACTGTTAGCTTGTAGACTTACCTTGCTCAACTGGAAGAATCCTAACTCGCCTCTTTTAAGTCATTTGGTAACTGATGTTATATATTATTTGAAATTGGAAAAAATCTAATTCTCATTTTAGAGGATCTATGTAAAACTTAAAACCTGGCATGACCTAATCAATAACATTTTAGAATAAGCATTTAAATTGAAGAAGTGGATTCTCTTACCTTTTTTATTCTATTTATTTATTTACTTATTTTTCTACTATTAAAGTTTTACTGTGTTTTGGCGTAGCTCTCTTTCTCATGAGTGGGAGTTCATTTGATTCGATCTTAGTTTTGTAAAATTTGACTTGCTTGTATAGAATGTTATTTGATTTTAATAAATTTGATAAAATTATTAACATCCAGTGGGAGATTACTACTTAATGAAAAAACTATTATTATTACTTAAACTACACAGCCAGCATGTTACATTATCTTGCTCAACTAGGAGAGCCCTTGCCAAATTACTATGATGTACTTTATAAGATGCATTTCAAAGTAAATGGCAGGCTTTTATTAATGATGTATTCAATAGTTAAGCATTGCTATACATTAGGATGTTTCAGTATCTGAACGATTAGTAAGTAGGCAAAGAAATAGCAAATGATTTGAACTTGGGCTATGCAATTAATCGAATTTTCAATTTGATTTTTAAAAAAGTCAATATACAAAAGTGAGTGTTATGATGTTCAGTACTTTGATTTTCCACAGTTACTTCGAAACATTAAAGAAAATACATGAAATCTACAGCGCTCTTTTTAAACATGACTATGTCAACTCAGCCCATGTTGCCTTGTGGGAGATAAGCCTGAGATAAAA
This sequence comes from Polypterus senegalus, assembly GCF_016835505.1. Lineage (NCBI taxonomy): Eukaryota > Metazoa > Chordata > Cladistia > Polypteriformes > Polypteridae > Polypterus > Polypterus senegalus. The sequence goes on from NC_053159.1 coordinate 46,920,660, forward strand.
ATGGAGCAAGGATCAGAAAAGGAGGAGTTTAGAACAAGTTATGTTAGGTTTGCTATTTGCAAATTGTTTGGTTTTACCTAGGATGACAGTTTAAACGGTGTGACATTTAAAGATAAAACACATTACTGCATATGAATAAGCTAACTAGGCATGTGCCCTCCTGTCTTCCTGGTAAAACAGGCCCTTGCTAAACAACATTCCATAGAATTTTTGATACTCAGTTCCATAGCATAGTAACATATGAGTAGCAGATGGAAAGAGATAACAGCTGCAGTGACTAACCATATTGCAAACTGCACTTTTGCATACCCTAAAGTACTCTTACATTTTCAGTGGTCATATAACTACACTAACCAATAATTTACATTACTCCAGAAATGTCTCATCCATGCAGCGTAACTCCTCCTCTGTCCATTTCAGACTATCTCCACTCTGCTGTAAATAAAGAGTTTGAATGATCCATCCATCCATTATCCAACCTGCTATATCCTAACTACAGGGTCATGAGGGTCTGCTGGAGCCAGTCCCAGCCAACACAGGGCACAAGGCAGGAAACAAACCCCCCGGCAGGGCGCCAGCCCACCGCAAGGCACATACCAAGCACACACTAGGGATAATTTAGGATCGCCAATGCACCTAACCTGCATGTGTTTGGACTGTGGGAGGAAACTGGAGCACCCTGAGGAAACCCATGCAGACATGGTGAGAACATGCCAACCTTTGCCTTTAGTAATGGTGGTAATTAATTAAAACAGTTAAAAAGATGCCAAATTAGTGTATGTTGAGTAAGGGATCTTTGTTTCACTTTCCTGCTGGGATGCTAGAAACATGTAGAGATCTATACAATTTGTGAGCGAAGTTCACAAGTTTGTAAAAGTCTACATTAAACACTTTTCTCTGTTGTGGTTTGACATAGCGATAGAAATAAATTACAGTTTCTTTCTCCACTGTAACCCCTTCTGAGAATACACCAAACACAGCTTTTAATCGGTTAGGAGTGATCGTAACACCTCAGCTGTCTGATAGGCACGTAGAGGTTTTTGTCCAAAACGTTCATTTGGTGCACACCCAGAATATGTGGCCCAGTGAAGCTGGAGCTAGATTGCAATGTTCACAGGTTTAATCTTGCCCTGAAAACATTTTAGAAATAACCATAATGGGTGAATATATTAAACAAACGTTGAAAATTAAGTGCCTTTAGTAAATCCTTTTTGGTTTTATGATATTACAGAAGAAAACACCTGCACAATCTTTCTGGCTTTAACTTTGGAGAGTATCTTAACATTGTTATTCAGGAGATTGGTCTGTATGATGCCCATTGTACTATGTCCTTATTCTTCTTAGGAAAATGGTAATTAAATGCTTGGCAAAGTCTGAGGTAGAATTTTTTTTTTTTGTCTTTAGCTTCTAAAAACATTGCTAATAATAGTGGAGCTAACTTATTATTTATTTATTTTTATTTTTTTTTTAATTCTACTGGGTTCCATCAGGCCCGGCTGCTTTCCCACTTTGCATGGTAACTTTGAAGTGAGTTGAAGTTTACGTAACATCTAGTAATTCTGAAAGTGTCAGAGGTTTATCCAGTTCCGCACCACTATGAATATTTTGTTGTGGTATCTGTAATGAATCAAGAAACTCATTAGATTGTGTCTTGTCTTCTTTAAACTGAGAAGAATAAAGGGACTTGTAGTACTCTTTAAATGTGTCAGTTATATTTTTATGGTGAATGATTTTATCTCTGTCTGCATTGTTAATCTATATATATAATCGACCAAGTCCCCCGACCATGGGGTATGCACGACGGAGCCCTGCCCGCCAACTCTAACCCTCCTCCCGCGCCCACCCTCGCTTTCGAGGCATGCGCACTGCCCACTCATGTGCCCGCCCCCAACACCTCACCAAACACATCCTCAGTCGCTTTGGTCTCTGCTACAGTCCACATGCACCTCTAAGCCACGTTGACTTTTCATTGTTCTTTCCGGTTCCGGCTGCTTTGCTTTGCTAACAGGTCTCTCTCATTGCTGTCCTCTGACCGACGTTGACTTTTCATTGTTCTTCTTGGTTCGGGCTGCTTTGCTTTGCTGACAGGTCTCTCTCATTGCTGCTGTCTGTTTGTCCCCACAAGCTTCTATTCTCCCTGTTGTTTCTGTGCCCCTTCTTTTTTTCCTTTGTTAGACCAACGCCGAACCCGGAGTGATGGCTGCCGCCCTATCGTCATGCTGAATAGGGGATGCTGAACTGTGTCTTTCAGGAAGTGTTCACCCATCAATGAATAATTATACGGTGTATGCTACACTGCAGATTGGCTAGTTGCTGTTATTGCATTATGGACTTCTGGATTTGTTGGACTAAGATATCTTATTGGCCTTTTCTCCTTGTTCATAATAATGATGTCACGATTTTGTTTATTTAGTAGTCAAGAGGTTAAATTGTGATTGCAAAGCCTGTCTTTCCCTATAGAAAGTGCCTCATTTGGAGACTGGGAGTATTCTAGATCTATTCTGGTAACTTAGCTGATTAACTCAGCTGTCCACTTGGTTTCCATTTCAGTTTTGTGACGAAGATATGAAATCTGTCCTCTTAAAGAAAGGGAAAAAAAACTATATATATATATATATATATATATATATATATATATATATATATATATATATATAAAATCCAACATCTGTATTTTTGTCCGCTTTTCATGAGAGAACTACTTAAAGGATTTAGTTTGTGTTTTTCTATAATTTGTTTGAACATTTTGGTTGATTTTGCAACTTCTCTCATTGCGCTAAGTATCAGTTCACTTGCAGGAGTGATTTATTTGGACTAATCTGAGACATAGGCTGAGGTGGGTCATTTGGTAAGCATGACATAAGGAGTGGAGAGCCAGATGGGGCCCTCTTCACTCACGCGCCAGCCTCCGTTTGAGTCGCTGTACCTCCGGCCATGTTTTGGAGTGGACCTTGCCTCTGCTTAGCTAGCAATACCTGTTTGTTTGTTGATTTTTTTTTTTTTAAGTTCTTCCAGTTTCACCATTATGCAGGCGGAGCTGCGGGGGAAAATAACTGTTTACTTTTTAGTGATCAATTAATCAAGATGTAGCCATAAGTGGCCCCATTGTGCATATAATTAATGACTTATCAATTTAATAATTGCAACTTAATATAAAAAAAAATGTGGAAAGGGGTGGCCAAAAAAGAAGTAAAACATAAAATAAAAAAAATAGAAGAAAATATTTAGGTACGCCATATTTTGCTTTGCAAATGGTCCAAAATGCAAGTTTCAAGTAGGTTTTTCTTTGCCTTGCCAGAATACAGTGTGATTCATAATTATATGTTTCAGAATAAAGTAGTAATATCTGCTTCATCCGGAGAGCTAAAAATGTAAAACTGATCTTCAATAACCTCTTTCAGTTTGGCATGGTACAAGAGGCTGTATTTGATTTCAGCTCTACATAGGCCCTGTTTAATGCTGTAGAATGTGGTACATTTAGCAGCTGTAGCAGGTGAGAAATCTGGGAAAATACGAATGCAGGTATTTCAAAAATAATCCTGTCTTTCTGTCTGAGAAGGGAAATGAGATTTTGTTTGGCCTGTAGTCTCTTGAAATGGACAAATACAGTGCATCCGGAAAGTATTCATAGCACATCACTTTTTCCACATTTTGTTATGTTACAGCCTTATTCCAAAATTCATTTTTTTCTTTAGAATTCTACACACAACACCGCATAATGACAATGTGAAAAAAGTTTACTTGAGATTTTTGCAAATTTATTAAAAATACAAAAATTGAGAAAGCACATGTACATAAGTATTCACAGCCTTTGCCATGAAGTTCAAAATTGAGCTCAGGTGCATCCTGTTTCCCCTGATCATCCTTGAGATGTTTCTGCAGCTTAATTGGAGTCCACCTGTGGTAAATTCAGTTGATTGGACATGATTTGGAAAGGCACACACCTGTTTATATAAGGTCCCACAGTTGACAGTTCATGTCAGAGCACAAACCAAGCATGAAGTCAAAGGAATTGTCTGTAGACCTCCAAGACGGGATTGTCTCGAGGCAAAAATCTGGGGAAGGTTACAGAAAAATTTCTGCTCCTTTGAAGGTCCCAATGAGCACAGTGGCCTCCATCATTCGTAAGTGGAAGAAGTTCGAAACCACCAGGACTCTTCCTAGAGCTGGCCGGCCATCTAAACTGAGCGATCGGGGGAGAAGGGCCTTAGTCAGGGAGGTGACAAAGAACCCGATGGTCACTCTGTCAGATCTCCAGAGGTCCTCTGTCCTTCTGGAAGGTTCTCCTCTCTCCACAATCATCTCTGCAGCAATCCACCAATCAGGCCTGTATGGTAGAGTGGCCAGACGGAAGCCACTCCTTAGTAAAAGGCACATGGCAGCCCGTCTGGAGTTTGCAAAAGGCACCTGAAGGGCTCTCAGACCATGAGAAAGAAAATTCTTTGGTCTGATGAGACAAAGATTTGGTGTGAATGTCAGGCGTCACGTTTGAAGGAAACCAGACGCCGCTCATCACCAGGCTAATACCATCCCTACAGTGAAGCATGGTGGTGGCAGCATCATGCTGTTGGGGGTGTTTTTTAGTGGCAGGAGCTGGGAGACTAGTCAGGTTAAAGGGAAAGATGACTGCAGCAACGTACAGAGACATCCTGGATGAAAACCTGCTCCAGAGCGCCCTTGACCTCAGACTGGGGCAACGAACGGTTTATCTTTCAGCAGGACAATGACCCTAAGCACACAGCCAAAATATCAAAAGAGTAGCTTCAGGACAACTCTGTGAATGTCCTTGAGTGGCCCAGACTCGAATCTTTTTGAACATCTCTTGAGAGACCTTAAAATGGCTGTGCACCAACGCTTCACATCCAACCTGATGGAGCTTGAAAGGTGCTGCAAAGAGGAATAGGCGAAACTGGCCAAGGATAAGTGTGCCAAGCTTTTGGAATCATATTCAAAAAGACTTGAGGCTGTAATTGCTGCCAAAGATGCATCGACAAAGTATTGAGCAAAGGCTGTGAATACTTATGTACATGTGATTTCTCAGTTTTTTTTATTTTTAATAAATTTGCAAAAACCTTTTTCACGTTGTCATTATGGGGTGTTGTGTGTAGAATTCTGAGGTAAAAAATGAGTTTATTCCATTTTGAAATAAGGCTGTAACATAACAAAATGTGGAAAAAGTGATGCGCTGTGAATACTTTCCGGATGCACTGTAGGCTTTTTGGTTTGGAGGCATTTGATCCACATACACAGTAGGCTGCAGATATCTTGATGTCCTATTTAAAGTCCTCTCCAGTTATGTTAGAGAATAGTTCAGCTATGAATTTTACTGGGTGTGGACTTTCCTGTTTTACGGGAGGACCACCAATATTTATCTTCCAGTGTTGCTGGTTTGTTGGTGAGCACTTTGCATTCTTATTTTGCAGCCATTGCTTTTTCATCCGTGGCAGAAGCCAATTTTTCAACTGGCTTCAAGGTCGTGAATGTTTGCCTAACATCTACAATCTGAGCAGCAAGTACTTTAATTTTACTCTGTAATTGAATGGTATTTTCCTGTATTTTTTCATCAATTTTTCATAGCATTTCTGAAACGGTTGTAGTAAACTTAGTACTTAAGTGTTGGTCCAGGTCTTTTATATCCTGATGCAGTTTCTCATTTTTTGTTTAGGAACTTTATTTTCATTCTTTATTTTATTCTTTGTTTTTCTTTGCATCTCATCTTGTGTCGTTTGTTTTCCCACCTATCCCCCTGTGTGCGGTGATCGTTACCTTCCGCTCAGAGAGTGCGTTCTGATCTTCCTCGATCTCCATAGACGGAGTTGTGAGTTCAGGAGGAGAGGATGTGGCAGACTTGCGGGTGGATTTAGCTGAAGTTGACAGTAGGGTTGAATAGGCCATGCTCGACTCCACTGATCATTCTGGTGTCGACGAATACTCCTTGACTGCCTCACTCCCAGTTTTGCTCCTACTAATGCTCTCAGCTGGAGCCGATGCTGCCATGTCAGGTTCTGGCAGGTCTGTACTTTCGCCCGTCTATTCTAGGTCAGTCTCTGGGAGACAGTACCGTGAACTTGGGACCAGTTTAGACTTTGATGGGGCTTTTACTGCCTTATCCTTTTCCTTCTGAGCCCTTTGTTTGCTACTCATACTTATTTGTACTTGAATGTAGTATTCTTAAATCCCTTTGGCATGAATAAATACAGGATATCTCAAAATGGTGTATAAAAAGGTTAAAGTAACACAGCTGCTGATGGAGGTTAAGTTTTGACAACAAAGATGGCTTCCTTGAACATGAGTGTCTAGCCGATTTCTCCAAGAGGTAACTGTGTTGTCTTGAGATTGATCATCTTATCAGATAAGTCACTAAGGCTGCATTCCAGAGAGAGGCCCCATCATAGAAAGTGAGAATTTTTGGCTAATGTTAAAAGTACTGAACCTTTAACATTTTAAATTTTATGACTCAAGGAAGATTTGTGCAATTTACCGTTCTGAGTTGATTTAGATTAATGTTTTCCAACTTTTGTGCTGTCATGACCCAGTCATTCATATGCCCAATGTGTTTGCGACCCACCCTGTCCCCTTCTTTGAATTTAGTGTGATCATCTGAATGGGAGAATTGGGATGGTGCATATTTGCACTTTTTTGTTTTTTTGTCAATTTATATCAGTTACTTATTCTCATTTCTCAATGAGCAATAATAGTAATTGAGGAGACACAGACATGGGGAAAAAAAAATTTAAGATCAATATGAAAATAGGACTATAGCTGTTGATGGCATAGCTAAAGGCTGATTTAATTCAAAATATGATTATCTTCCAAATGGGCTTATAATAAAATTTGATTTGTTAAATATGTGAAAAATGTGTTTTTTTTCTTTAGATAAACATTAATCACAGAAGTATGAAATCCTGCTAATTCAGCCCAATTCCTACATGTTTTCTGAAATTTCACTCCTCAAGGGTATAATTTTGCAAATGGACATTGCTATAGTAATCAAACGTTCCCCTCAACAAGATTCTCAAATTGAAAATTCACTGTTTTGTATTGAAACCCTGCATATTTTCCTTTTCCCAGTCCTGGCTTCCCTCTTTTGTTTCTATGTTCAGGTCTGTCAATGTTGATTGAATGTTGATTCCTCTCAAAGCAAAGGCGATTTCAGGGCACCTTTTACAGCTTTGCCTAGTGTGGAATAAACCTCTAGTGCTCTCCCTACTGTGCTGGAAGCTATTAACTTTCTGATAAGGCGCTTGTGACGATGCAGGTTCTGCTCCATCCTCCCATCTGCTGTTCAGGAGCCCTTGAACCCTGCACCATCGGTAATGTTATTGATGAGCTAGACAGTGAGGCAACAACATGGCAAGGGGATGGTACAAAGTGCAAAAGTGCTTTTATTTATAAACAATCTAAAGCAAAGTGTTCAAAGTAAAGTGCAGTGCCTTATCAAAAGAGTCATTAAATAAATAAATAAATAAATAAGCCATCATAAAACAAAAGTGTGTGAAAGTTAAAATAGAAAAAACAAAATCCTTTTAAAAACGAAGTTAAATGTTGCTGGAAGCAGTCCTTTAAAACAATGACAAGCCCAGTGCTTCTTTTACACTACCGTCTCACCTGCTTCTCCCATTTGGGCCCTGCAGCAGATGCTCTCTCTGCAGCTGACCTTCTTTCACTTCCAAAAAGGTCTGGAGGCCTCCCGATCCTAGCTTTGGTCGTGCATTTATCCCAGACTGGGACTTAGCTTCTCTCCAACGAACAGGACTCCCATGCTGGAGATTATCTGCCCAAGTCTCCCAACTCCCGCTGTCTTCCACAGCGAGTCGCCTCCCTCGCTAGTCACTCCCTCTGTTCTCAAAATGCTCAACAGGAGTGACTACAATCAACTGCCCTACGTGTTAGATTAAACACCTCGCTAGGTCCCACAATCTAGCTGTACTTGAGCCTGCTCTTGCTCGTTCGTTCGATCTCCTTCGCAAGCTCTCTCTCTCTCTCACACCGGCTTTCTCCTCACTTCCTTCCAGCAACCTCCGTCTCTTTCTCTTTCCGTTCATCTCCCCTCTAGCTGACTAGCGCATCTATATATCGAGAGGGCATAGCATCAGCGGCAAATTAGCAGCCCCAGGAACAATCACAGATGCGGGCAGTCTCTTACCTGTGCACCAGGTAAGAAACACCCACATCACAAATCTCCCTGAGAACTGCTGCAGCCACAACCACCACGCCCCCTCGCTAAGCCACGAGCGTGGTGATTATTTATCTAAAACTGGCCTTTGCTCAGAGCTGTGTACCCACTATACCACAGCGCTATATTCAGTTTTCATATGGTATGGATGTACATACAAAAATCAAAAACGCAGTTTGTAGCAGTGTCTGGTTTTCCTAACATGATTAGACTCATATTACAATAAAGGCACCTGGTAAGAATAAAGCTTCTTTTGTTACCCATAAGCCAGGGACATTTTGTTAATGCAAAAGTCATCTGTATTTAGGGTTAGGGGATAAAAGCTCCAAAGAGCATGCATATTTCAATTATGTATGCCTTTTAAACACACCAGAATACTATCTATAAAGATACATTTTATATTCCTTACTGCTAAGTATAATTTATATAATATGTCATATATTTCAAATAAATATTTTAATCATATTACTAAAAACTATTGATATTTGAAAATAAAAAATCCTGTATAACAGAGGTTCAAACAGAGTGCCAATAAATTAGAATATCATTGAAAAGTTAATTTATTTCAGTAATTCAATTCAAAAAGTGAAACTTATAGATTCATTACACACAGAGTGATATATTTCAAGCATTTATTTCTTTTCATTTTGCTGATTATGGCCTATAAGTAATGAAAATTCATAATTAGAATATTAAATAAGACCGATTTTTAAAAAATGATTTTAATACAGAAATGTTTGCCTACTGAAAGTATGTCCATGTATGCACTTGGTTGGGGCTCCTTGTGATTTACTGCATAACTGCAACATGGCATGGAGGCAATCAGCCTATGGCACTGCAGAGGTGTTATGGAAGTCCAGGATGCTTTGATAGTGGCCTTCAGCTCCTCTGCATTGTTGGGTCTGGTGTCTTTCATCTTCCTCTTGACAATACCCCACAGATTCTCTATGGGGTTTAGGTCAGGTGAGTTTACTGGCCAATTAAGCACAGTGATACATGCCATGGTCATTAAACCAGGTATAGGTACTTTTGGTAGTGTGGGCAGGTGCCAAGTCCTGCTGTAAAATGAAATAAAGCTTGTCAGCAGAAGGAAGCATGACGTGCTCTAAAAGTTCCTGGCAGACTGCTGCGCTGACTTTAAACTTAATTAAACACAATGGACCAACACCAGCAGATGACATGGTTCCCTAGATTATCACTGACTGGAAACTTCACACTGGACCTCGATCAACTTGGATTCTGTGTCTCTCCACTCTTCCTCCAGACTCTGGGACCTTGATTTCCAAATGAAATGCAAGATTTACTTTCATCTGAAAAGAAGACTTTAGACCACTGAGCAACAGTCCAGTCCATTTTCTCCTTAGCCTAGGTAAGGCACTTCTGACATTATCTCTGGTTCAGGAGTGGCTTGACACAAGGAATGCAACAGTTGTAGCCCGTGCCCCGGGTACATCTGTGTGTGGTGGCTTTTGAAGCACTGACTCCAGCTGCATTCCACTCCTTGTGAATCTCCCCCAAATTCTTGAATGGGCTGTGCTTCACGATCCTCTCAAGGCTGTGGTTATCACTGTTCGTTGTGTACCTTTTTCTGCCACATTTTTCCTTCCGCTCAACCTTCCATTAATATGCTTGGATAAAGCACTCTATGAAAACAGCCAGCTTCTTTAGCAATAACCTTTTGTGGCTTACCCTCCTTGTGGAGGGTGTCAGTGACTGTCTTCTGGACAACTGTCAAGTTAGCAGTCTTCCCCATGATTGTGCGGCCTACTGAACCAGACTAAGAGACCATTTAAAGGCCCAGGACACCTTTGCAGGCGTTTTGGGTTAATTAGCTCAGTGGAGTGTTACACCATGAATCTACAATATTGACTTTTTTTTTTTTTTTTTTGCAATATTCTAATTTTCTGAGATACTGAGATATTGAGTTTTCATTGTAAGCCATAATTAACAAAATGAAAAGTAATACATGCTTGAAATATATCACTTTGTGTGTAATGAATCTATATAATATCCGAGTTTCAATTTTTGAATTGAATTACTGAAAAATATGAACTTTTCAATGATATCCTAAGTTATTGAGATGCACCTGTATATATAAAAATAGAAGTTCAAGTATATATTTCAAGCAAAATTTTATATTTTAAATATAAAAAAGCCTTAAACTTAAATATAAAACCAGCAATATATTTCAAATCTGTTTTATTTTAGGATAATTTGAAAATAAAATGTAAATAATTTAAGATGAGGGATATTTAAAAAAAATTTAAGTTTAGGAAAGTCAAAGGGGTGGATCGTCTAAATAACTTATAGTTTCTAAATAACCATCCAGTGCTGATTCTGAAGTCAAGGGATGATTATGTTTCTCATCTCTGTGTTTCCCATATTGCAACAAGTGAAAAAGTCCAATCATCCCAGATCTCATTTAATTCTGCAGTATACAGTATGTATCCAATTCCGGAGCAGCAGATGGAAAAGATGTATCCAGTAATTCAGTTAAATTTATGACACAAGTCATCTGTGATGCTACAATGAGTTTTAAGGTGCGTTAACGTACGTACATTTACAAGATGATTGTGATTTGTAAAGGTAAATTCTGTAGAAATGTGTATACAGAGTCGGCCCACCCCCCACATATACTGTTTACTGTTTTTTGCAATATGCATATTTTCATGCTTCAAGCATAGTTTTACAAATGAGACCCTGGTGTGTAATTTTCCACTTGCGGTGTCCTGTGTTTTTCCCCCATAACCCCCCACCACCCTAACTCTAAGTGCCATGCAGCAATTTTGAAATGTTGCACAAGTGTTTTGTTGATCAAGTGATGGTGCTTCATGATGGACCAGACCCCACATCCGCTTAGACTGAGTAAATCCATTTGGAATCTGCACATATGATGTTCACATCCATTCAGTAGTTTAAAAAAAAAATTATTAGAGACAACATAGGTGGCATCATGTTGACGCACAAAACGTTTCAGATTTTGGAATTTTGAATTAGTGATGTATAATATGAAGGTGTTTATTTAAATTTGCTTTATAAGGAACAATTCAAATTCATTAAGATAATACGATAGGCATTAACCACTTATGCACAAAGTAGTCCTTCAGCGGGACACCCCCATATTTCAAATGTATTTGTGTATGATGCAGTAAACCCAGAAGTCAATCAATGACAATAATGGTATTTTTAAATGCCCAAGGCGAGCAGTGCATCCTACCTGAGTGAATCTCTTTAAGATCTCATCCACATAGAGCCTCATTCAGTCAAATGTTAATTTCCATTCAATAGTGCAGTTTTGCACTTAAGCTGTCATCGATTCAGTTACCATGCTAGCTGCTTATATTAACTGCATATGTTAATTTTCTGAGCAGTGCAATTAGTACTTGAAATATCTTCAGCCTCTCTTTGCACACTTGTAAATACTGTTATGCTGTTCCTGCACCTCAATAAAAGTTTCATGTGGGACACAATTTTGAAAGTAAAGTTTTGATTCCAGGGTTTATATCATAATCCAATTCTTTCCCATGAAGCCTGAAAATCATAAGGACTAATTTGCATCATCTGTGTCGGGTAGAATGCCCAATGAGGATTAGGGGGTCTCTTGGCTTTGGAACCCCTGCAGATTGTTTTTTTTTATTTTTCTCCAGCCAATTTTGGAGTTTTTGTTTTTTCTGTCTTCCCGGCCATCTGACCTTACTTTGTTCTTTGTTACTTAGTATTGCCTAATCTTATTTTTGTTTCATATAAACTTTTCTTTAATCATCTTGTAAAATACTTTCAGCTACACCATTTGTATGAACATGTGCTATATAAATAAATGTTGTTGTTGTACATCGTATAATGTCTTGGTTATGCATTGTAAAAATCCTGTTTTTTGGGCACAAATTCCTAAAGCACCAAATTTTACTTTGTGTTTTATTTAGTTGGTATTGTTATAATCAAAGGTTTTGGATCATTTAGAGTGTTGTTACTCGCTATTCTTCAGCCATTTGCATCTCTGTTGTTCTTTGTTACATAAGTAGAATAATAGCTGTTTATTTTGGGGTCTCTATAATTTAGGTGCAATAATGTCATAAATCCCTTGGCTTGTGGAGTTAAAGTTGTCTTCAATTAACTGAGCATGCTGAACCATTGCTAATCTTAGTATCTGTGAGTGATTAGTTTTATGTTAGTTCTTTTTCTTTCCTTGTTTTCTAGATTGGTGGGAGAGAGGGTACAGGATATGATTTTATCGTACTGTTCTGTGGACATCTTAATGAAACCTTAAAATCAGAATTTTAAAAAATGTTAACTCTCATTCTTTTGAAATTTGTATATAATATGAATATAATATAAATATTGAAATGTTTATTGTGTGAATATTAAGCATTGAATTTTAAAGTCATTTGTTAAATTGATTTTGCCTAACAATGGGACAACTTTAATTTTTTTATGAAATTTATAATTCTTTGGGTTGGGGTTTGGGCATTTTCTTCTTGCAGGAAATAGTAGTCGGCAGTAACATGGATAAGATATACATTGTGATGAACTATGTGGAGCATGACCTGAAAAGTTTAATGGAAACAATGAAGCAGCCGTTCTTGCCAGGTAAATTCTATTTGCACGGTAACTATTGTTTAAAGAAATTTCATTAATTTCTCAGCATTTTGCTTCTGTGCCAGGGAGGAGTATGATTGTGAATTCCTAGTTTCAGTTTTCAACACAGCCATTATTTTTGCAAAAATATTGCTTTATATTTACATTTTTAAGGGATGTTAAACAGGAGAGCATCCTATACAAATCATAAGATTGTGTTTTTCTAAACATTAAACAATGTTAGAATGACTGTTTACTCTCTGAACTCCTCAACTAAAGTAGCTGGTGTTAGTAAAAATACTGCCTCTCTGTCACAAACAGACATCATTCTGTTCATAATTAACGAGGCAGTATTTAATGCATTTGTTTCTGTTGTTTTTTTGTATTTGCTTCTCCTTTTTGGATGCTTCACCAAAATGTACTGTAGCTTTTGGTCAAGTGGTCTTACAGTAACACAAAAATAATTCACTCATTTCTTTCAGTTGGTAATCAGCAATACAGAAGCCGATTCAGCATACCACCTCCAAATTATCTCCAGACACTGCTAATCTGTGCCCGATTCAGTTTTTAATTTTAGCTATAGCATGTGTAAACTAAAACCTTCTACTTTTGACTTCTCTGTGTATATGGTCTGTTCTAACAGAAGTCTCAAGGATCATGTATTCCACTGTATGTATATCAGTTTCAGTCTTATGGCTGTCCACCACCCTTTCAGTATTGTTTAAGAAAACAACTGATAACCAATTCTTTCTATGAGGCCCACAAAACTGGTTAATATTACAATCTTTCTTGTATTTCTAGCACTTGGTTAGTGAAAATTGGAGAGGGAAACCTGTCAACTGTCTTCCTTTTTCATATCACACTGGTTTTGTTGTAATGGCTGTTCAACCAAATTGCAGCCCTAAATAGATGCCACACTCACCCTGTTGTGCAAACCTGGCTGTTTATCACTATTATCTGTATCTCAGTCTGAATAGCTTTATTCATCACATGCTCCATAGCAGTAATAAAGAAACTACAAGAGTGGTTCCTCAAGCAAGATGAAACTGCTCCATCTGAGTTGCAAAGAGAAGCTTCATGTTTTACTAGCTTTTCTTTTAATAAATTGTCCCCAGAATTTCTGATCACCCCTCATTCAGTGTATAATAGCACAGAATCATCTCAGATTAGCTCATGACCATTATTTATGTAAACAAATCACCATATAAGCTTTTTATTCTATTTCATTTGTTTATGAATCATGTGTCCACACTTTAAAAAAAAAAAAAATGAAAATTAGTTTGGATGAAGACTGGTTAACATTTAATATAAAAAACATACAATGATTCCCAAGTAGAAAGGGTGTGATATTAAAATCTCAGCACAACCTCCATGTTAAAAGTAAAACAAATGGCACCTCACATTAAACATAGCATTTCATAGGACACATTTCATTTTTATTTTACCTAAGCTATCCTCTGTCTCTTGGTACAAAGTTGAAGACTAGAATTCTCTGACACAATCACAAATTTACTGTATCTATACAAAAAAATTTTGAAACATCCAGCCCCATCATCTTTTTTTTTTTTTTTTCCCCCTAACAATATAGGTGAAGTGAAAACACTAATGATTCAGCTCCTTCGGGGAGTACGCCATCTTCATGATAACTGGATTCTTCACCGTGATCTCAAAACATCAAATCTATTACTGAGCCATAAAGGAATTTTAAAGGTACTTTTTCATCTTCCTCAATAATCATAGAGGTTCCTTAATTTACACTATATTTACAACTGTTCATTATTTTATTTTTATTGCACTTTTTTTACTATAGTTATTTATGTTCTGAATGTTAAAGACATACTGAAAATACTTTTTGGTTTATATTAGAAAATTTGATGAAAAGTGTCTTTTTTAATGTTTAGTCCATGTTTCTTATTGAAATAGATCAGTAAAATCAGTCATCATTACCGAAAAATCTGACTTTTACAGCCTATGAACTCCAGCAATGAGTAAGCTCAAGTTTCTACCCTGTTATATAAATAATCCCTTCAAAATAAGTGTATTAATACAGACCTAGCTGTGATTTGAGTGGTCTCAACACTGCTGTATAAAGAATCCCTTCAAAATAAAAAAAACATGAGTGTAGTCCTAGATGTGATTTGAGTGTGACAGAAATCAGATGGGTCAGCTCCAAAAACAGGCTTTCTCCAAGTCTGCCATAGGTGTTTGCAAGTTAGTTTTTGTTTATTATATTGGACGTAAAACTATTAGGCACATTTAATGGACACTGTTATTTAAGATGACTGAAAGACACAAGAGTTTTAACAGCTTACTTATTGAAAGCGGGTAAACAAATCAGCATTGCTTACTGGGTGTAGGTAGTATATGTGCCAACTTTTGGATGATTACGAGGTTTATTGTGCCAGTTACAGGGAGCTAAATCTTTCAAGCTGGTTGTCAAAAACAGTGTGATTGAAATGATATGGTCTTTTGGTTACTCAAAATGTCTCAGAAATCTGAGAAGCATCTGATTCCTTAAGTACTGTTTCAATTACAAGAAGCAATCCATACATATGACATACATATAGATCCAAATCTTTCTGAGCTTTGCTGCCTTCTGTCAACAATAAACATGGATCTACCTTACTCAGAAATTGAACTGGGCCTTTCAACACTACCATGTTCCCTGAAAGCACTTGCCATAGCATTTTTTCACTTGTTAGGTCAGGAGACTGAGGATTCAAATGAAAAAAATCAGTAACATACTGAGACCCAAGAAGGACATTAGTATCTTAATGAGAGTGATACAGAGGCAAACAACAATTTCCATAAAATTTTAGTGTTTATTTCCTTTCAATCATATTTCTCATATGAATATTAGTAATAGAGAAAAGTTGGAAACAAGTGTATTGTTTAAAACCATACACCATCTATCCATTTTCCAAACCCTTTTTTGCTAAACATGTCAACTGTCCAATCACTGCAAGAGTTGCACACAAGGCAGGAACAAATACCTGAACAGGGCACAAGTCCATAATAGGGCAAGCACACCCATGCTGTACAGCAGACCCAATTAAGCAAAGTCAGTCCACCTTACCTCGATGTCTTTAGACTGCTGGAGAATATCCTTGCACACAGGGAGAGAACATGCAGTCTCCACACAAGGAGCACCTAGGGCTTAAACCTGAAGCAGTTATCATTCTAAACAGGAATAGGTTCCTAATGTATATTACTGCTAATGGAAAGATTGGTGTAAACTGCAGTAAAAGCTGAAATAAAGACATTGTTAAGGTGTAGCACGAGGATATGATGATTTTCAAAAGGACAATATAAAAGGTCTCTTAACTTAGTTTTTTAAATTTATAGTTCCAGTTAAAGAATGAAATAGTTGAAAAATGAATTGATGCAGCTTATTTACATTGTTTTAAATATAATGTTCTAATAATGTTTTTCAAATGAACAATACATTTTTCTAAACCGATTCATGATTTGTTTAACATACCCCAGTTTCCATTTAACAGTTCATGCAACAGAGTTTAAAAAAAAAAAACAAAAAATTATTACTAAGACGTGCACTATTTGTATTTTGTGGAAATGATGGAATAACTCTTTGTAAATAATTCGTCAAACGTCCAGTTTGAAATGTTTAACTTTACCAAGTGACATTTCACAAGTTTACAGCTTGTCTTCCTTTTAAAAAAAATGTTTCTAGTCATCATCACAGTTCTCAGTGGTCAACAAGCATGTCCTTCATACTACAAGTTGATGAACATTCAGCAAACTACTTTAAATGGTGAGACAAAAAAAATTCTTCTTTGCCAAGGAAAACATAAACAAAATCCTCTTTGCATTTGCAGAATTAGATTCAATGTATTGCAAGTCATAAAAGTGAATACACAATGACTCACTAATTTCTCATGGACACTAAAAGTGCCTTTAGCATGCAGGACTGCCACACCCAACCAATTCACTCACCTGCACCTGTTGTTTTAATTTCGACACTTAAATCTAACACCACAGTCGCGTGACCTCCAAATCTCATTTCCTTCTTCTCTCCCCATTTCTAATATTTCTTTGCTCGTTAGTCATCTCATTTTGACTGTTTAGTAGGTTATGGCTATGAGAATGGAGGTGGGAAATACTATAATTTTCCTGATACAGAAAGTAAAGCTCTCTGTGATGCATCAACGGCATTGTTTCACATACTGTTGCAATAAATATTTATAGTATGTTAAATAGAAAAAAATAGGAAGGTGCTTATTTCTTGGGTGACCATCCAGGCTCATGGCCCATGGGATTGCCTACTCACTCCTCATGGTTCCTATGCCACTGAGTTTAAACAGGATTTTAGGAATTTTTGCGAGTTTAGTGCAAAAACTAAGTATTCAGACCCTTTGCTATGAAGCTGGAAATTTGGATTGGGTTCATCCAATTCTGTTGATCAACACTGTGCTTCTACACCTTGGTTGGAGTCCACCTCTAGTAAATTCAGCTGATTGCATATGATTAGGAAAGGCTCACACTTTCCTATAGAAGGTTCCACAGTTCACATTGTGTATCAGAGCAAAAATCTATGGCCTGAGCTCAAAGGAATTGCTGTCAGAGCTTAGAGAAGGGATTGAGTCAATTCACAGATTGGTGGAAGTGGCCTCTGTAATTCTTAAAAGGAATAAGTTTTGAGCAGCCACAAGGCTTCTTACAGCTGGCTGCCTTGCCAAACTGAGTAATCATTGGAAAAGGGCCTTGGTAAGAGAGAGCTGACCAACAAACCAATGGTCTGTCTGGGTGTACCCCAGAGAATGTGTGTGGAGATGGATTAAACTTCCAGAAGGATAAGCCACCACAGTAGCACTTTTATTAATGTGGAATTTATGGCAGAGTGACCAGAAGGCACATGAAAGCTTGCTTGGAGTTTGCAAAAATGCACCTAAAGGACTCTCAGACTATGGAAAACAAGATTCTCTAATCTTATGAAACCAAATTTGAACTGTTTGACTTCAGTTCTAAGTGTCACTTGTGGAGACAAGCAAGCACTCCAGGAGCTGTTGCTTTTATCCGTTTAGGGCTGTCAAAATCAACACAAATCCAAAAATCTTACTATTTCACCACTGTGCTACTCCCTTAATGGGAACCCTAGCCATTTATCAAACCCACTCGGTCAATTTCAAGGTTTTGAAAAGCCTATCAAAGCAGCTTTAGGTCCAAACATAGGGTATAAACCTGGTTGGTGTACCAGTTAGCGCTGGGAGGTATACCGGTTCATACCAAAAACCGTTTTTTATTTTTCTTACAATATGGATTTTTCTTATACCGCAACACCGGTTTAAATAGCCTAAGCAACGTTCGGAACGTGGCGCAGCCAGAAACTGTTTAAGGGGGGACCTTTTTCACTGCTACACCGTGAAACACAAATGCAATGGAGTACATGCATTAGTGGAGGTATTGAACGGTGAAAATGGACAGAGAACATTCCGAAACTGAAGCTGTAGCAGATATGATGACAGGAGAACTTTTGCTGAATAAAGGATCCGCGTCTGTTGTCTGGAGTTACTTTGGTTTTAAAAGGTGGGATGTGGACCAAACAACTTTTTACTGCAAATGCTTTTGAGCTAAAGTCGTTGCTGGAGGCGGGAACACAAGCAATTTGCTGCACCACCTTAGTCGCAAACATGCTTTGGAGTACCAGTGCTTTGGACACAGGCTTCATTTGCAAATGGTGTGAATACTTTAAATCACACAACTGATTTTTTATTTTATTTTTTTTTAAGCAAATGGTTGAGAGGTTTTTAGGTTGTTTCATTTGATTTGGCAATATTTGCACTGTTTCGTAGATCAAATGGGGGAAAAAAATCTAAATAATGTAAATTTAGAATCTGAGACAATAAAATGTGAATGTAATTTTGGGGACTAAATACTTTTTCAAGGCACTCTATATGCTGCATTTACAACTGTTACTAAATTAAAATATCTCATTAAAGTGGGTTCCTCTTTTTATATTAGTGAGTGTGGGTTGAAATCTTTTGTTCAAGTTATACATTTTAATATTTTAAATATCACAGCAATACTAGTGTGTAGTTTCTTTGTGTTTTGGGCTTTCATATTTTCCAGTCATTTTTATCAGCAAGTATGTGTGTAGTGTTTTAATTATAAGCTCATACATGTATTATGCACTACACAAGCTTACAAATGTACTTTTTATTGTTATATCAGATAATTAGGATAACTTAAATATGTAAGTTCATACTTTTTTCCCCTTTCCATAGATTGGTGATTTTGGACTTGCCAGAGAATATGGTTCTCCTTTAAAACCTTACACTCCTGTGGTGGTTACTCTTTGGTACAGAGCTCCGGAACTGCTGCTGGGTGCCAAGGTTTGTTGTTGGTGTGATTTGTTTTTTTTTTTTATTTCATACATTTAACCATTTATGTAAATGTTTTAGACAAAAAAGAAGCCAATATATTAGTTAAATTGGTCTTTGGCACTAAATTAAATGGATTTGCATATACCACATAGCCTGTGTAATTCCTAAAAAAAAAAGGAAAAAATAAAGATATGATCAAATATGTGGCAAACGGATTTTAAGTAAAATAGTTATGTTAATATACTTCATAAATTTAAGACTTAAGAGAGCATGGACAATGGAGTAAAACTTAAAGCTAGTAAAAATAAATAGATTGATTGAGTTTAATAAGTGGATAAAGATAACTGGAGAAGAAAAAGAAATGGAAAGAGAATCTGCTTCCTCAGTGCTTTAAGAGCTTATCTATACTAATAAAAGGCAAAGCCCTCACTCACTCACTGACTCACCACTAATTCTCCAACTTTCCGTGTAGGTAGAAGGCTGAAATTTGGCAGGCTCATTCCTTACATCTTACTTACAAAAGTTGGGCTGGTTTCATTTTGAAATTCTACGCGTAATGGTCATAACTGGAAGCTATTTTTCTCCATATACTGTAATGGAGTTGAGCTGGATGGCTGTGGGGGGCGGAGTTTCATGTGACATCATCACGCCTCCCACGTAATCACGTGAACTGACAACACAGTACGCAGAAAACCAGAAAGAGCTCAAAAAAGCGCTGAAGAAAACATGCATTATATAATTGAGAAGGCAGCGAAACAATAAGAAGCGAGCGACTGACATATACAATCATATTCATGAGTGCTGCTACTTCGGAAACAAAGCATATATATATATATATATATATATATATATATATATATATATATATATATATATATGATGTGTGTGTATATATATATATATAATGGTTCTGAGAAAGGTGAAAAAGAATCCTAGAACTACACGGGAGGAGTTAGTTAATGACCTCAAATTAGCAGGGACCACAGTCACCAAGAAAACCATTGGAAACACATTACACCGCAATGGATTAAAATCCTGCAGGGCTCGCAAGGTCCCCTGCTCAAGAAGGCACATGTGCAGGCCCGTCTGAAGTTTGCCAATGAACACCTGAATGATTCAGAGAGTGACTGGGAGAAGGTGCTGTGGTCTGATAAGACCAAAATAGAGCTCTTTGGCATTAACTCAACTCGTTGTGTTTGGAGGAAGAAAAATGCTGCCTATGACCCCCAAAACACCGTCCCCACCGTCAAGCATGGGGTGGAAACATTTTGCTTTGGGGGTGTTTTTCTGCTAAGGGCACAGGACAACTTAATCGCATTAACGGGAAAATGGACGGAGCCATGTATCGTGAAATCCTGAGCGACAATCTCCTTCCCTCTGCCAGGAAACTGAAAATGGGTCGTGGATGGGTGTTCCAGCACGACAATGACCCAAAACATACAGCAAAGGCATCAAAGGAGTGGCTCAAGAAGAAGCACATTAAGGTCATGGAGTGGCCTAGTCAGTCTCCGGACCTTAATCCAATAGAAAACCTATGGAGGGAGCTCAAGCTCAGAGTAGCACAGAGACAGCCTCGAAACCTTAGGGATTTAGAGATGATCTGCAAAGAGGAGTGGACCAACATTCCTCCTAAAATGTGCGCAAACTTGGTCATCAATTACAAGAAACGTTTGACCTCTGTGCTTGCAAACAAGGGTTTTTCCACTAAGTATTAAGTCTTTTTTTGTTAGAGGGTTCAAAACTTATTTCCCTCAATGAAATGCAAATCAATTTCTATCTTTTATTTAAAGTTATTTTTCGATTTTCCTTTTGATGTGCAATCTGCCACTGTTGAAATAAACCTACCATTGAAATGATATTGTTCTTAGACTTTTCATTTCTTTGTCATTGGACAAACTTACAAAATCAGTGAGGGGTCAAATAATTATTTCCTCCACTGTATATATACACACACACACACATATACATACATATATATATATATATATATACATACATATCTTCATATCTACATATCTATATATACATATCTACATATACACATATATATATACATACCTATCTACATCATATATACACACACATACATACATACACACAAATTATATATATGTGTGTGTGTGTGTATATATATATATATATATATATATATATATATACACACATACATACATATATATACACATATATATACTTGTGTGTATGTTTGTATGTGTCTATATGTGTGTGTATAGCTTTGGTCACTGAGTGCAAGGGAAAATAATAAAATATAGTCTATAAGTTATTAAACAGTAAAACATTAACGTTTTAAGAAGTACAGGTACATTGAGCCCTACTGGAGTGGTTGTGGGTAAACTACATTTTAAAGACTGTGTAACACAACAGGTAAGTAACTAACAGCAGCTAAAATATATATGGATCATCTCTCAGTAGTAGATCCCTTTTGAAAGGCGCTACACGACGGCTGTGGTATAGAAATTACATTTTCTATGTGAACGTTCAAATTTGTGCCTCTGGTAATGTGCCTTACCGGCATTTAAAGAAAATTAGTTTTGTGTCCTCTGCACTGTTAAGAGAGAAAGGCTTTGGTTTGGGATAAAAGGTGTAAAGAAAGGAAAGTTGCCTTTTCTTTTATATAGTATAGAGAGATGTGTTCGCTGACGTTATGATCGCCTTTTGGGGACAGTCACGGTGGGTCTTGTGTAGACTGGTGAGACGCCCCTGCCATTAATCAGCTGTGATGGCACTGTCAGTCCTCCACTCGTGTGCGTGTCTTCATAATCCGAGGTGATGACCTCATAATCGTATACGTGCAAAAGAAAGTGTGAATCGCCTTAATATTATTTTTCCGTGGTGTAGAAAAGGGGTCCCGTGTTTGCACTTGTCTGGGCTATAGCGCAGGGGGAGGATGAAAAAATTAAAAGTGCTCACTTTGACTTAAGGCAGAAGCGCAGTCAGCGCCTCAAAGGCCGGCACAGCTATGCGCGCTGGCTGCTCGACTTTTGCTGGGCAGGAGACCACAGTTTTGCAGACACGCTCATGATATCAAAAGTCTCAGCCTCTTTGGAGGTCATTCATATATATATATATATAGCAAAATCCCGCTACCGCAGCGGAGAAGTAGTGTGTTAAAGAAGTAATGAAAAAGAAAAGGAAACATTTTAATAATAACGTAACATGATTGACATTGTCATGAGTGTTGCTGTCATATATATGCCTGCCTAAATAAGTCAGGCTCTTACTTTATTTACCGTTCATTTAATCATGGCTATTGGCGGAAAAATTATAAAATGGAAGGAGGATGGCTTTACCAAAACAATTATTGATGGCGAATCGATTATTCATAAAGCTTGAATTGGTGATGTTTTTCTGTGTTAACCTCATATTTTTTCAGACTTCTTCTCAAACTAAGGTGGTGCGAGGGTAAAATGAATCGGGATGCGCTGATCAATGTAATCGTGTACCAGGAAATCATGCATTGACAAAAGCTCCCCTTTGCTTGTAATGCAAAGTGTGATTAAATGCGTTATGGAGCACATGCATCGAAGCTTCTCAGCTGTGCTTGTGCTAAGAAAAGGAAAGATTTTAAAAATAACGTAACACGATTGTCAATGTGACCTTTTGTAAGTAGTGCCTGGAGGATTCAGTGTGGAGAAACTCTAGAGACAGCGTGTGTATTAACTTGTGGATTTTTCTGTGAGTATTTGGTGGCAGTCTGACGAAGTTGCTTCGAAAGACGGCATTAGCCGCGGAGCTCAGCTCAGACCGAAATTAGATGAATGGGAGGGGAGATGATGACGTGACTCCCCCACCCGCCTTAACTGTCAATCCCCCACAAACACAGTCTCGAATTTGCATAAGCACACCCCTTCACCTACAATTTTAACTTAGTTACAAAGTGATCAAAACTCTCGCTTATATCCTGCGCCCTCTCATTAAACTTGTATCCCGATTACCTGTGGGCATGTGAAACGCCAGCGTAGCCTGTCTATGAACTTAATTTAAAGTTTAGGTTTACACCTTTCTTTCTTTCCGAGGCAGCAACACTCATGAATATGGTAGTATATGTCACTCGCTCGCTTCTTATTGTTTTTCGCTGCCTTCTCAATTATATAATGCATGTTTTCTTAAGCGCTTTTTGGAGGTCTTCCTGGTTTTCTACCCACTGCGTTGACAATCAGTTCATGTGATTACGTGGGAGGCGTGATGATGTCACACGAAACTCCGCCCCCTCACGCCATTCCAGCTCAACTCCATTACAGTTAATGGAGAAAAATACCTTCCAGTTATGACCATTAGGTGTAGAATTTCGAAATGAAACCTGCCCAACTTTTGTAAGTAAGCTGTAAGGAATGAGCCTGCCAAATTTCAGCCTTCTACCTACACGGGAAGTTGGAGAATTAGTGATGAGTCAGTGAGTGAGTGAGTGAGGGCTTTGCCTTTTATTAGTATAGATGTATATATGTATATATATATATATATGTATATATGTATATATATATGTATATATGTATATATATGTGTGTATATATATATATGTATATGTGTGTATATATATGTATATGTATATATATGTATATGTATATGTATATATGTATATGTATATGTATGTATGTATATATATGTGTATATATGTATGTATATGTGTGTATATATATATATATGTGTGTGTGTGTGTATGTATATATATATGTATATATATGTGTGTATATGTATATATATTTGTGTGTATATGTATATATGTATATATGTATATATATATATATATATATATATATATATATATATATATATAATATGTGTATATGACAGCAACACTCATAACAGTGACAAAACAGTTACATTGACAATCATGTTACGTTATTTTCAAAATGTTTCCTTTTCTTTTTCATTACTTCTTTAACACACTACTTCTCCGCTGCGAGTATTTTGCTAGTTCTAAAATATTATTGATTACATCCTGATAGGTTTTGAAAAAGTTCTTCACAGATCCTCTAAGTGAGAATTAGATTTTTTCCAATTTCAAAAAATATAAAACATCAGTTACCCACTGACTTAAGAGATGAGTTAGGATTCTTCCAGTTTAGCAAGATAAGTCTGCGTGCCAAAAGTGTAGTAAAGGCAATAGCAATTTGTTTGTCCTTCTCCTTTTTAAGCCCATCTGGAAGAACACCAAACACAGCTGTTAATGAGTTAGGAGGTATTGTGACAACAAGGCTGTCTGAAAGGCACTTAAAATTTTTGGTCTAGAATGATTGTAATTTGGTGCAGGCCCAAAACATGTGACCCAGTGTGGCTGGAACATGATTGCAGTGTTCGCAGGTTGGATCTTGCCCTGGAAACATTTAGTTTTAAGCGAGACAGGTGTGCTCGATATATAATTTTCAGTTGAGTACAGGCAGACCCCGGGTTACGTACGAGATAGGGACTGTAGGTTTGTTAAGTTGAATTTGTATGCAAGTTGGAACAGGTACATTATTTTAATAAATGCTGTTGTTAACCTTCTGTAACCAAGTGCTCTGCCAATGAATGATGGAGTTTCACCTCTCTCTGAACTTTTTATTATTTCTACTTTATTTTTCATGTTGACGGTTTTTCTCTTCTTCTTTACTGTATACCAGCACTTGCATCAGATTTGTGTTTCAGAGACATTGTTGAAGGGTGAAGACAAAAGGTTAAGATGAGCTCTTCTGCATAGCACTGTACACGCTATCACAGCAGGAAGGGACTCCTTGTCAGCACGTCTGGTGTACTGACAAGACACAACTGCCCGCTATGTACGTAACAGTACAAGCAGGCTTGCTATTGAGAATGAATGGGGGCGGCGAGGGGTAATCCACCACGCAGTCACCTCCAATTGTATACAGTATGCTGCCTGCAGCATTTGCCCACCAAGAACGAACAGGGTGAGGCCAAAGGCAGGCAGTGAATCGCCCACCATCGCCCCTATTCAACAGGCAGCCACCCGAGGCACACTATATAATGCTTAAAAACCAGCCCCTCAACCCGCCGCTTCATTCACCCAGGGTGGCCTCTGTTCAGCGATAACTGGGTCACCGGTTGCAGCATCACCAGACGCCCACCAAGAATGAGCAGGGCAGTTAAGAACAGTAGCTGAGGCGGTGTGGTGAGCGGGCAGCAAACCGCCCCATTAAGCCTCCGTCCTGCACACGAGCGGTAGCTGTGGCCCCGGCGACTAGGAACCCTGGGTCACCACTTGCCACATACCCAGCCAACCACTGAGAATGAATGGGGTGCAGCCCCTCCGTCCCATTCATTAGCCGGAGACGTTCAAGGGACACAACACTGCACAAGCAGCGAAATTGTCCCCGGGCTGAAGATTGATTCTGAATTTTTGATGTCATTTTGTAAGTCTTAACTGGAAGTGAGACAGCTTTAACCTTAATTTCCAATTTTCCCATGGGTTATTGACATGCTGCCTATTGTTATGTTGGTATTTATAAGGATTAAAAGGATAGATTAAATATAGCTTGCTCTCTTTCTCTCCCTTTATCCTCCACACCTCCCCCTTTTGTCTCCCCACGTGAGGCTGGACCCCACTTCACAGTCCCAGTCCTCTGACATACCTAGAGACAGAGCACGTCTAAAACAAAACAGGCCCCCCAGCAGAGGCGTTTGAGGATTAAAAAGTAGAGATATGTTTTGCTGATAAAGTCTAAATAGTATAAGCATAAAGTATAATCTTCAACAGTCTTGAAATATTAATATAGTAAACCCACAGAATATTGTTAAAAAGTGGCCCTGGTTAAGCATAGTAAACCCTAATGCAATAATAACAATAAACCTAGGGTATGATGTTAAACAGTCTCCTTTAGAATAGTAAAAAAAGACTATTGTGTTTTTAAAATAAGTCAGTGTTTTGTGCAGCATTCTTAAGAATGCATAACTGAAGCAGTTTAATTTGGTGTACATATGATGATGTATATTTGTTTTTAAGTATTACTGTAATAAACTGTTCCAGGCTAATTTCTTTTTTTGACTTCAGCACTTTTTGTTCTTTTTCCCTATGCAAATGGCCCTGCACGGTTTCAGTTATGTTGTGGTGACCCGTCTAATATGGTTACTATTCCATCTGCAGATGGCTACTTCAAGTAGGCCTTCAATTGTGTTTGGGGTTGTTATTGGGTTAAAAGATGACTTTTTGCTTATAAGTCTTCCAGGTACTATTTGTCATCATTTATCAATTCCATCAATGTTGGACCTAATCGCCTAAAGTAGTGGTTCTTAAGCTTTTTTTTATTGCAAACCACAATTGCCACAGAGCATAATCCAGAGGATACATCCCCCTTGCAAAATTGTCACCGATAGTCAAAACAATCAGCAACATCCCCATCCACCTACCATGGAGAAACACTGATGTTGCTGTCCAGGGTGATTGTTTTCCCCTTGCCTGCAGCGACCAATGAGCAGGCATTCTGAAAACTGTTTACAACCCTTTCTTGTTCAGTACTATTGTAATTTGTGATATATACAGACATACTGCAACCCATAGTTTAAGTAACACTGGCATAAAGCATTAGCTGAAATGAGCATTCGGACCATGACAGAGTTGCTACTTTGTTTTTGAACTAATCACTTCATGAAGATGTCCTGTTTCTGGTGGTCCTTCCTTGTTTCTTTTTCTTATTGTCTTTTTGTAACAGGTGTTTTTTTGTTAAGCTGATACACATTGTACAAGACTCTTATATGTCATCGATGTGGCCTTTTCCATCACACAAGTTTTTGTTCTTTGTCACTGGACGCTGAAAAGGCATTAGAGCAACATTTGTCTAAAAGATTTTTGGACAGGGTGGGCTTAGATATGAGCAGTACTGCTTGTGAATCTCTTGTTGCTTTCTCATTAAGATGGTATTCTGGCCCGATTGTTCCGTCTTAGATAGATAGATACTTTATTAATCCCAAGGGGAAATTCACATAATCCAGCAGCAGTATACTGATACAAATAAACAATATTAAATTAAATAGTAATAAAAATGAAAAAAATAAAAATACAATTGATGTTAGCATTTACGTCTTCCCTTTTCTGTAATTTTTCATTGGAGTTGCTGGCTAGTTGCATATGCCAAGGCTGCTCACCTTTATCCCACTATGTATAGTCTTATGAAAAAGTAAGTAAGCCAGGAATCTCCCCAGACCTTAATCCTATTGAGAACTTGTGGTCAATCCTCTAGAGACGGGTGACAAACAAAAACCCATGAACTCTGACAAACTCTAAGCATTGATTATGCAATAATGGGCAGCTATCAGTCAGAATTTGGCCCAGAAGTTGATTGACAGCATGCCAGGGCAAATTGCAGAGGTCTTGAAAAAGAAGGGTCAAATATTGACTCTTTGTGTAAATGTAATGTAATCGTCAATAAAAGCCTTTGAAAGTTATGAAATGCTTGTAATTATACTTCAGTATACCATAGAAACATCTGACAAAAAGATCTAAAAACACTGAAGCAGCAAGCTTTGTGAAAAGCAATACTTGTGTCATTCTCAAAAGTTTTGGCCTCAACTGTACACCCCTACATTTATCACTGTCTCAAATACCAAAAATTAGAATCAGGTGCACCAGATGAGGTAGAGAGGGATAAAACATTGTTAGAGGGGATTTTGTCTGTCTTATTTAAGCCTCCGACATTTAGTGTGGTTTGCTGTTTATTGTTGAAGTATGTGTTGTCACCATACCTAAATCAAAAGAGGTCTGTGAGGCTTTCAGAAAGAGGTTCATTGATATCCTTGTGTCTGGGAATAAATTTAAAAACTTGTCTGAACAATTAGAAATTGTTCCACTGTCCAGAAGATCATCTTAAATTGGAGATGATTTCAAACAAATGCAGATTGTCCAGGCCAGGCCAACTCAGCAACTCCAGTTTGAGAGCAGAAATGATGCAGAAAGAAGTCTTCAGAACCCCAGGAATTCAACACAGGACCTATGGGTAGCTTATGCTGCTTTTGATGTCAACGTTCATGAGAAAGAACATCAGGGCAAGACTAAAGTTTGACAATGAACACTTAGGCAAAGACCAAAATGTCTGAATGAATGAGCTTTGGACAGATGAGGCAAAGATGAGTTATTTGGCCACAATATCCTTAGACATGTTTAGAGAAACCAAAGAAAACATTTGACCAGAAGAACCTGATACAAACTGTAAAGCATGGTGGTGGAAATGTGGCATCTGTATTGCGGCATCAGGCCTGTGCAGTTTACAATCCAAGAAACCATTGTGAATGTTTTTCAAAGAGTGTTTGAGAATAATGTAAGACTATCTATCAGGAAATTGAAGCTCAATGGAAAGTGGACCTTGCAACACAACAGTGACCCTAAATTTACCAACAAATCTACCAAGGAATGGCTAAAAAGACAGAAATGAAGTGTCAAAGCTTGGATCTGAATCCCATTGAGATGCTAAGAGGGATTTAAAACAGGCTGTACATGCAAGACATCCCTCCAGCATCACACAGCTGAAAGAATTCTGCATCTAAATTATGAGGAAAGACTTTCTCACAATTAATGCAGAGACTGGTAAACCGTTACAGGAGATCCCTACCATGAGAGCTGAAAGTGTACTTGCTTTTTCCAACAGATAGAAAATAGCATTTCTACAGTATATTTGTTCAATGAATAAATAATTAAAAGTCAAATTTTCATTTTTCCCCAGTTACATTGCAAAGATGTAAAGATACTGTGTAAATGAAGATCAAATCTCAAACATGTCCACATGTCAGAAATGGGGGGGGAAACATTTCATGGGTACATTTATTTTTTCATATGACGTTACTACCAGCTGCAGAATCTCTTTATTTTAATATTTAGTTATTGCTTTATTGGATATAATACATCTTTTGCACTGCATTAAAACGTCAGGTAAAAACAAATATTTAGCTGAAAATGTCCCCATTACTATTCAACTCCTTAGCCTGGCCTTCCACTTCATGCACTATGGTTTCTAATACCAACCAATTTAAGCACCTGAACATTGACATTTTCCTTCATAACAGGGATCAACACTTCAGATTTCTATAATGCCATTGTGGGCATTGCTACTTTGATTCTGTCAACTGTGATCCCAATCCTGCCCTCCTCCTTA